>NC_068355.1:105078661-105378661 GCF_020536995.1 Dreissena polymorpha | reverse complement strand
TGAAATACCGTCCAACCATCGCACCCAAGAATACCCCCCCTCCCCCCCCCCTTCCACGAATTCCCCCCCCCCCTAATTTTTTTTTTTAAGATCATCTCACAAATGACCACCGCACCCTCACACTATACTATACCCCCCACCCCACACCCCCCAATATTTTTTTTTGAAACGGTTAAAAAACACAAATATTTATTTTTATTATTTTATGTTTGAAATACCGTCCAACCATCGCACCCAAGAATACCCCCCCAGCCCTCCTCCCCCCCCCCCCCTGAATTCCACCCCCCCCCCCCTATATATTTTTTTTAAAGATCATCTCACAAATGACCACCACACCCTCACACTATACCCCCCCCCCCCCCCACCCCGCACGCCAATTATTTTATTTTTTTTGAAACGGTTAAAACACAAATATTTATTTTTATTATTTTATGTTTGAAATACCGTCCAACCATCGCACCCAAGAATCCCCCCCCCCCCACCCCCTCCCCCCCGATTTTTTTTTGCATTTTTTTTTCCGCATTTTTGGAAGATAATGTAATAAATATCCACGCCCCCACACTATACACCCCTCTTCACTCCACCCCTCCCTCCTTTGTGATTGAAAATGAGAGGCCCTTCGCCTTTAAAAAGAAAATAGATGAGCGGTCTGCACCCGCAAGGCGGTGCTCTTGTTTTATTTAAAGATTACTACATTAACCCCAACGTGTATTTGTGTTGCCCATTATGATAACGTATTAAAGAGAGTTACCTGTTATGCATGAATTTACCTTCATAGTATAAGCTCAATAAATTATTAATATACGAAGTGTCTTTACCAATCATTGTGTAGTATATAATCAAACATACCAGATGATGATGAAATGAAATCAGTCGGATCCTGTAGGAATAAATAGCTTGTATTACAGGATTAGTAAATTATCTTATTCGTTAGTACTTTTCATTGTACCAGGACTTAATTTCGTGATCCGGAAATTCGTGCTGCTGTTCAAGACGACCATGGAGCTGACCCGCGAGGGTGACAGCAAGGTCAAGGTCGTCATGAAAACAGGAAAGACGTTAGAGGCCGTCATGGACTTCTCACAGGAGTACGAGGGCGATGACGGATTCGATAACAAAATTATGGTACACGTTAAAAACGATTTTTTTAGTCTTGATAAGATGTGATATGAGAGAAGTAAATGGTGTGTGTGATGAGCTCGCCCTAGCGCGAAGCTACCACCGTAACGAAGATACAGTTGCTTCATGAAACTTGATCAATTGGTCATCTTGCCAACATTTAATGGTCAAACGTAAATTGAAGTAATATAGATAAATAGGTCAATACAATATAAAGGCCGCGTTCAAATATGAGTTAAGTAAGGCTAAAAACTAGATGCCATGTCAAACCTTAGAAAACCTGTTGCTACTCAATAGTCAAAATCATTGAATTGATGAATGCAAAACATAAAACAGGGCCACATGAAGTCAAAAAATAGGTCACAAGGTCTATTGTTTTACCACTTGAATTTAGTTGCGCTTTTAACGGCAATCATTACCCTCTATTTATCTTACCGACGATAGAACGAGTGTCATTACTATTAAATGCCCATCTGATTATTCGTTTGAGAAAATAGTTAAACATATTTCGGATTACAGAGCTTTATAGTGTCAAGGTCTCATCTAGGTCTCTAACAGGGTAAGCAAATCTTTTCCTCAGTTTCATGACAACTTAACGATTCTTTTCCGTTCAAATATCTCTTATCTTGTCTAAGTAACTTAAAACTCCGTTCTGCGTTATGTATAAGGACAAAAAAATGAAACATTGCATTAATTTTTATGACCATCTTTTAGTAAAATAGATAATTATTTTCAAGATAAACATATGTGCATTTATTTTAAATATGTGTGGTGAATAATGAAGTTAAAAGCTGCAAAAAAGTGTATTCCTTTCATACAAAATGTGTTTAGTGTTTCAAACATAAACAATTAGTAATGTATTTCCTATGAAATGAACAATTTAAGTGACACAAAAGTTATACAAGTTCTATTTCAACTAATGATTTATTCCTCATACCTTGGACTTTTATTTACATATAAAATAGTTCTTCAATAGCAAATTGCTCCACTAGGAAAATGAACACTCGTTGATTCTACAAATGATTTTCTTTTTAATTAACTACGCGAATATGGTGAAAGTTGCCCGTTAAGTCCAGTAATTTTATAACTTCCATAAGTAAAAGCTAGAATTATGCCTAAAGCTAGCCGCGTCTCCACTAATTAGCCAAGTAACCACGCATATGCATTTTGTTTTGTATATTGGAAGATGTTAACCCAATTTCAAATACGATTTGCTCTCCTAAGTATTTTTTCAACTTTAATAGATTCGTTAATAATAATAAATGTTTGTTTTTATATACAATATTCAAAATTGAAACGTCAATATAAATGTAATTTGAGATTTTGAAATGCCAAATGTCATAATATGATTTTAATCTGGTGTGAACATGGTTTAGCAATTTATCTTATCTGAAATCTGTGGTTATTACATTTTACTTTGTTTTAAAAAGACAGAATATTTAACTAAAATAATTCAATTAAGATTCTTGTCGAAAAGCAACCGGTAGCATCTTTGCGAAACCGAAATTACGCAAATATAAGTACTCATTTTTCTTTAAGATTTGCCGCTTTGAGAATGCAAGTCTTACTATTTAATAATAATTGATTTTTTTTCTCAAAATGCGTCTTTGTTTCACTACGAAATGTATTAGCAACGTTGGTCTTCCGATGTGATATTTGCATCTTGCCATATGATTTATCGTTTCCGATAGGATTTTATGTTCAAATTTGATGTTTCCCCACTTTTTGAATTTTCGAAACAAAATGTTTATGTTTGTGATTGCTTAGTTATTGACTGTAAAAATCGTTTAAGTATTTTTTTTTTCGTTTAATGTTCTTTGATAGAAATACAATCCAATTTTTATATGGGAAAAAATCACAGGGAAAAACATGGGAAAACAAAATGGGTTTATTAAATCAAAGCGCTGAAGGCACTGAAGTTGTTTGCTGTTGTCGTCCTTGATTAGCTTGTGCACATTGCACAGGCTAATCAGTGTGCACAGGCTAATCTTATTTGACATGCATTAAGCCCCGTTTTTCCTGAATGCAGCCAATATTTACAGATTTCAATGATAAAGACTAGACTGGCCAATGTCGTCTTACAAGCTTGTAAATACACTCACTGCAGTAGTAAATGCAGACGCTCCTAAGCATTCGTCGTCTGCAGTGCAGACAGGCAGCGGTAATCGTTCCTAGCATAGTGAGTTACGGTTCTTAGCATAGCTAAGGCTTCTAAGCCACATACTGATTTGCAAAACATGCTCTGTAAATTAGTCGTGAGCTAACGCTCACTACTAAAAATCCCATGGGAAAAACTATTTTCAACGAAAAATCTTAAATGAAATTTATTTATATAATATCAAAACCACTAATAAAGGATTATAGAGAAGCATTTTTATAGCAAACATGATAAAAATTATCAATATGTTAGTTAAACGCCATTTCCACGGGGTTTGTAGGTGAAGGCCACGTGGGAACCGTCAACAAAGAAAATGATTGCCGAGACCACACCCATTGAGGGATCAAAGGCCAAACGATCCATCGTAGAGAAAAGTCTCATGCCAGACGACAATAACATGATGCTGGTGAGAATAATAGGTTTACATTTGTTAAAGAACACACATAACAAAGACAGCGGTTTTAATATGTGCATAGTGGAGGCACCATGTTAGTGCGTATGTAGGTTTATCGGTCCATTTGTTGGTTGGTTTGACCTATTAATGGTAAGTTGGTCTGTTTAATGGTGTTTTGACCAATATATTGGTTGATTTGTCAGCCTTTCATGTTCTGAAACTACTTTTTTATTTACTGTTTGATATGGATAAACATTATATTCAAAATAAGTGACAGTGCGTTATTTTTTGGCTAATAGTTTTCTTTTCAAAACAGTTTCCATGGTAAATTTAGCCCGAAAATCGACAATTTTAAAATTAGTTCGAACAATTATTGGCTTGGTTGTAACATTAATATTTACCCACCGGTGGGCTTCTTGGATTCGTTTTAGTTTGCAGAGCAGCGTGTTTCTGTCAAATCTGCAGACCATTTATTACCGTTATTATGCCCCTCTTCGAAGAAGAAAGGATATATTGTTTTGCTGGCTGTCTGCAGAGCTCCAGATAAGGTTTTGTGAAATTCTTAACGTTACTACCAGATTTTCAAAAATAATTCTTAACTCTGAAATTTTATTCTTAACGTTACTACTAAGTTTTGGAAAATAATTCTTAACTTTTCTAAATAACCTAAAAATAAATAATATTGGTTATTTTCATGCAAAAAATCAAAATAAACATACTAGCAACTTAATTTACACGAGTTCAACAGTATCTATTCAGTATTATACAATTTTATTTTTCAAATACCTTCATATGCCCAAACTGTGCTTAGATTGCATGCCTTCGATGAATTTTTACATATTTCATAATTAAAACGGGTCTCCCTTCAATCTTTTCAACGATTGGCCACGGGAATTGTCCCTTCCACTCGTTCAATGTTTTTTTTTGTTTAAGTTTGGACCCGTCGTGTCGCGTTTTTTTTTAGCTTTTCCGACTGTTTCGGCAACTGAACATACAACATCGTATAAGATCTTTTCTATAATGTCTTTCTTAACATTCAACTTCGGCTCACTTTGCGTACAATATGTTAAAAGCGTGTTTTTGCACGCTTTGCAGTTTTTTAGGCCGCTCTCTGGGCGCCGCCATTGTTTTTTGACAGATAGACTGTACACGCCGCCTTTATTGGAAAAAATGCGCTTTGTTAAACAAACTCGATAACCATTTTATATAAGCACCAAAAAGATCTTTAATAAAGAACTCAATAAAAATCGATACGAACCGATGTAAAAATAATATTCGTAACTTGATTTTGTAATTCGTAATGGTACGACAAGATTCAAAAATAAATACGTAACGGACTTGAAAATAATTCGTAAT
The DNA here is from genome assembly GCF_020536995.1 of Dreissena polymorpha. Taxonomy (NCBI): domain Eukaryota; kingdom Metazoa; phylum Mollusca; class Bivalvia; order Myida; family Dreissenidae; genus Dreissena; species Dreissena polymorpha. Next base: position 105,373,634 of record NC_068355.1, on the reverse strand, counting down.
TACGAAAAAACGACCCTTATCTGGAGCTCTGGTCTGTCGGTAGACCTGTCAGTAGACCAGTCTGAATGTCGGTAGACCAGTTCGTTTCCGATCAATAAACTGTCAATGAATTGACCGATTGGCTTGATACTTCACATGTGCATAGACATTGGACAGTAGATGACCCCTATTTAAATTGGGGTCACTAGGTCAAAGGTCAAGGTCACTATCAAACTAAGTGTGAAAATTGTTTCCGATCAATTACTTGTCAACGAATTGACCGAATGGTTTGATACTTCACATGTGTATTGGCCTTGGACAGTATATGACCCCTATCGAAATTGGGGTCACTAGGTCAAATGTCAAGGTCACTATCACACTAAGTGTAAAAATCGTTTCTGATCAATAACTCGTCCACGAATTGACCAATTACCTTGATACTTCATTGGTTCATTGGCCTTGGGCTGTAGATGACCCCTATTGAAATTTGGGTCACAAGGTCAAAGGTCAAGATTACTATATTACTAATTGTGAAAGTAGTTTCCGATCAATAACCTGTCAACGAATTGACCGATTGGCTTGATACTTCACATATGCATTGGCTTTTGACAGTAGATGACCCCTATCTAAATTGGGGTCAGTAGGTCAAAGGTCAAGGTCACTTCCGCAATAAATGTGAACATAGTTTTCGATCAATAACTCGTCAACGAATTGACCAATTGGCTTGATACTTTAAATGCGCATTGGCCTTGGACAGTAGATGACCCCTATTTAAATAGGGATCACTAGTTCAAAGATCTGTTTGGAGGGGCATATGTCTCCGACCGCGGAACACTTGTTAAAAATAAATAAATCACATATTTAAATACATAATACTACAATGGTGATTTAAAATTTGGTATTTATATATTGTACTCCTGTCTGTTTTGATACTGTATGCCTCAAGACATCTTTAAAAAAATCTGTTTGCATTTATTCAAAATGATTTCATGGATTCATGCCAGAAATGTTACCCTTAAACAGCGGTCTTAAAGTAATACTTGAAGTGATTTGTTTTTCGTTTCAGGAAGTGATGATATTGCCCGATGACAAATTTTATGCAAGCGATATTTCAAGAAGGAGAGCATGCCGTAATCTGCTTCCAATTTAGGGTTACTTCATTTTAATAGCATTATGTTACGTCGAATGATACATGTATTGTGTTACGATTCAAGTAAGATTGTATTGTTAAAACGCGTTAGCATGTAATCAATAAAAAATACAAGTTCAATCATTCCACTGTGTTCTTAGATTTAATGGTAAAGCGGTCTGCAAAAAGGATGTTTGTTTTTAAACTGGTATTGCGTAATCGAATTTATGACATGTCGATGACAGCCCGTAGTACCCCAGAGTCCTGTTGTCTGAAAATACAATAACGAATTATGTGCAAGTGGCCCATTACATCAACACCAGAGATTTAAAATAATGTATTACAGTCAATAGACATTTTCAACACATATCGTGCGATAAATGTACTTAATATAGTCTTTTGAATTCGTCCTGATATTGCTTTCCTGGCGCTAGTCTAGATAGACATTGGGGAAGCATTTCGCATTTTCAACGAAATTCTTACTCGTGACATTCAGATTTTTTATCCATGTTGTCATATTTCAATATTTTACGTTGCAATCGACATCACAATCCTCTCCTTTGTCGCAAATTCACCAACATCTAATAGGGATACATAAGTGGTACTGGGATACACACGTTCTATTCGTAGTAATTATATCACTCGTTGGTGTGAATTACTTTGGGGGTCGAGTTATAATGCTGTGCAGCAAGAAGGAACGACTATTAGGTCTACTCGTATATTCTGATACTATCAGTGATGGCGACACTTTCATTATTACTGCTGAAATTGTGTTTTGATGAGTTTATATGTCATTTAAATAGTTATCTTGCTTATACCATACTTTTCATCACCAAGTTGAATAAGAATTTATTTAATCTGCTATTACATGTCTAATGTATGTTTTTTAACTATGTACTCGCCAATACAATGAACTTGACTTGATAAAAAAGCACAACAAACTCGACCGTTATCTTCCGACATGTGGATGGGCGTTAATAATATGTTTAGAATAAGTCCCGAATGGACATCATTGCAGAAACACTCAGTTAGTGTGATGCAGAATGGGGAGGTATATTCACTTGAATTAACATGAACACTACACGTTTTAGTGAAGACAAGAGGAGGTAATATTTTCAGTTCGTTTTTCTTGAATTAAACAATGTTTAAATGACGGGTTTAGGGAGTTACGGCGTTAAATTACCATTTGACAATGATATAGTTTTAGCGGTATTACCGTAGAAGCACCTAACTTGTGGCACATGGTTTCCCTTCCAAATATTGAAGCAATAGCAGTTCAATACAAATGTCAAATGTACGCTTTTAAGTGTGTCCATGGTCAATACTTAGAAACGTTAGCCTTAATTATAGTCAAGATTGTAATTACAAGTTTCTAAATTCATACGAAACTTCCGTTGCGCGACACATAAATAAGGCATTTCTTTAAATACTATTTCACGCATTTAATTAAACATTGCGATTTATGTTTCTGATATATTTATGGCATACTCTATTTTATTGGCAAACTTAAACAGATTTAAAATTGTTAATTGATGGTTTCAACCTTTATTCTCTTTTGTATTTATTAATAAATGTTCAATCTGAATCAAGATAAGATCCTATATGAGCGTTATGAAGTCGGAGTTGTTCCCCTTGTTACTTATGATCTCGAGTTATGCGTTTTCGAGTACATTTCTCCGTACTGCTAGCGAATAACTTCTTCTTCTTCTTAGTTTCGAGCGAATACTTCTCACGCACAACAAAGCAGAAGCTACAATTCATATTGACAACACGTGTGTGTAACAGAACGTTAGAAATATGGATCGATGTCTATGTCATGCACATTAGGCCATTGACATTTCTTCCAATATTGTGTTTAGTTTGTTGTTCATGCTTTCATATATTTGTTATATTGTTAAAGTGATATTATGGGCATTTTTCACTGTTGAATTGAGCTGAAAAGAAATAACAGGTCAAAATAATTCGTTAAAATGTGGTAACTGACAAATTATCTACAACTCATCTTGCTACCAGTTGTTTATAATACATATATATTATTTTCGATATTTTACATTACTCACCCAGTCCTATAAATCGAAATGATCCGTAAAACAAAATTGTGTCTTTGTGTCGTATGAACGCATCTGCATGAAAACTACATTTAGACTCACATCGTACATCGAATCATTTCTGCCGTCAGTTGTCAAAGCGAAAGTACGGGTGATATTCAAATGGATTATTTTTCTCTTTCCGGGATATTGTTTTAGTATGTTGATGCTGCATTAACAAATATAAGTGTATATGAAGTGAAAACACCCAAAAATAAACAGCGGTTGCGATAGACACCTATATATTGTTAGATGCCCATAATATCACTTTAACACAATGCGCATGTGTAGCATGGTATCTAATTATATTCATCCATAATCCTATTAGTCTTACACTTATAATGATGGATGAGAGATAGTCAGTTCGAAAGTTGTGCATCACGGTGTAGAAGCATATCGGTGGCCTTTCTGTCAAAATGCTGCCTCTCTGTTCATTCTTCGCTGCCTCTCTGTTATAAACAAGAAAAATGGATGATCGTAATTCACAAAACCGGTAAGAAAATATAAAATTAAAACCCGTAAACACATTTGTGCATAAAAAGAGGTGGTCCGTGAGTTGAAGCATATATCCAGCTACAGGTACACCGTATTCCGCAGGTCCAAACACTTCTCACAAACTGTATCGAAGATGGAATGATGACGAGGCTTGTGGAACATCGTGCATACATGCCACTTTGATAACTTTTTAACAAAGCTTTTCCGTAATAATACATCAAGTGTCATTGATATCATCTTTATGATCAAATCTTTACATTCCATGTACGCTATATGGTAATTGTCATCAATTCTACTTAAAAATTGTGGCACGGAAAGCCTCTCGATCGGCTCACTTTTCTGGCACGGGAAGTCTAGTCATCGAACTAAACCGCTTGATATATCATACGGCACTCTTTATCAAATAACAGTCGATTCTCGTTATCTCCAACTCGCTTTTCTCGAAACTCTGCTTATGTCAAAGTAAATCCCATGTCTCAACTTCGATCCTTTTTTATCTCATACAGATTTTGATTTTTACATTGTATATATCAAAGCGATTTTCTTGAAAATCGGTTATCGCCAACTAATTTTGAGATGAATTTTTATGTTCGTATATATGTTTTCAACCGTAACGGCCGTATGGTGTGGAAAGTAGGACCCCGATGACACAAATCCGCAATTGCCTAATCAATGTATTGTTGTAAAGGTGTGGCAGTGGGTTTCTGTCACAGGTTATTGTTTACTGCGTACATTACCGCCGGTAAATTTACCTTGTGTTACATTGCGGTTACTTTCGGTTTTCCTTTTTCTGTTTTCGTCTACGTTTTTTTTCGAATGTTTATCTTTAACTCCGGATATCTCCAACTATTTTTGTTATGTCCTTACAACTTCGAGATAATGAGAGTCGACTGTAAATCAAATCATATTGCATGCGTGCAGTTACATAAGCATCATACTTGTAAAATTTAAGACTCAAGAAGAGGTCAATTGCCAGTCTCTAACAAAAAGGCTCCACATTCACATGATTTGCATAATACGACTTTAAAAGTTGAGTAAAATCATACTGTGAAAAAATTCTTGTTTTGTTACAATGTTTCCCTACTCCTTTCATCGAAGGATCGTTTAAATTTATAATTAACACATTCGCCCCTGTTACAATTTCAACAGACTGTTTTAATCAGTTCAATTATATTGCAGATAGCAATTAGAATGTGAAGTGCGATAATACGATGACGACAGTACGATAACGCGATAGTACGATGGCGACAATGCGATAATACGATGACGACAGTGCGAAAATACTGGGACAGTGCGATAGTACGATGGCGACAATGCGATAGTGCGATAATACTATGGCGACAGTGCAATAGTACGATGGCGACAATGCGATAGTGCGATAATACGATGACGACAGTGCGACAATACGATGACGACAGTGCGATAGTACGATGGCGACAATGCGAAAGTGCGATAATACGATGACGACAGTGCATCAATACGATGGCGACAGTGCAATAGTACGATGGCCACAATCCGACAACGCAATAGTGCGATAGTACGATGGCGACAATGCTATAATACGAAGACGACGGACGATAACGCGATAGGACGATAGAGGCAATGCGAAAATACGATGACGACAGTGTGACAATACGATTGCGACAGTGCGAAAGTACGATGGCGACAATGCGAGAGTGAGATAATACGATGACGACTGTGCGACAATAAGATGGCGACAGTGCGATAGTACGATGACGACAATCCGACAATGCGATATTGCGATAGTTAGATGGCGACAATGCGATAAAACGATGACGACAGTGTGACAATACGATGACGACATTGCGATAGTACGATGGCGACAATGTGATAATACGATGGCGACAGTACGATAACGCGATAGCACTGTGAAATGGCAGTCTGCGGTAACTGCATAATTTCCTTCGAAACAAAGCATTTGAATAATTAAAATATATATTCGTAACCTGTTTTGTATTTTAAAATGTTTAATGTACAGTGTATCAAAGTAACATGTAGTTTCATTTAAGTTAAATTACTGTAATTGGCTATTTTTAACAGAATAACCACCTTAAGCATTACTTAATATTTCGATTTTAGCTCAAAATCAATGTAAAGGTTTCGCATTTGTCAATAGTTTGTTTATATTGAAAATAGCTACCTACCATTACTGGATGTTCCGTTCGCTTATCCATAAATACCAGAACAGATGAAATTCGCCTTATTAAGTAGTGAATTGACACAATGTTTCGTATTAAAATATATACCCGACGTCGTAGCGAAACGGATTACAATTTGACCTCGTCATTCCCCATTGGTTACTTCACGTTGACTGTGGCAACGAACAAAGACACATCTACAACTTTCAGTTGTAGATCTGCATCTAATATTATATTGTAGTGAAGGCATTATATGTTTCCTGGTGAGTTTACTTGTATTATTGTTATAATTGTAATCATTGTTTTTTTCAATTATATTATATTGTTTCATTTATCTGATTTATAATTTATAATATTTGTTAAAATAATTGATGTAATTATATTTCAGACCATCATCATTACATCAGCATTGTGATAGAACTGTAAATAAAAAAAAGAAAATCAGATTGATGCGTTGATAGTTACGAATATCATATGAACCCAGCTTCACATGCTACCGATATATGAGCCGCGTTCTGAGGATAACTGGGCATAATGCATGTGCGTAAAGTGTCATCTCATATTAGCCTGTGCAGTCCGCACAGGCTAATCAGGGACGACACTTTCCGCTTTTATGGTATTTTTCGTTTAAAGGAATTCTCTTCTACACGAAAATCTAGTAAAGACGGAAAGTGTCGTCCCTGATGAGCCGGACTGCACGGGCTAATCTGGGACGACACTTTACGCACATGCATTATGCCCTGTTTTCTCAGAACGCGACTCATATTATATTCTATTCATACGCACAGCACACACATGAGAATAAGAACGCCGTGTCAGCTTGAGTCATATGAACTATGTGAAAACCAGTTATAAAACGCATTTGGAAGCATTTTGCATAATCGTGTTTTGTAAGTACTAATTCGCATTTTCTTAATATTTCGCAAAGCTGTTTTAAATCTTTTTTTATAAAGATATCTTCAATATATTTTACAATTAACACTAATCGTGCGTTTTGTAACGGTAATAACACTTACTTAATGACCCGGATAACCATAAATATTGCCTAATTATGCATGTGGTCTATACCATGCTCTGACGCCTTCAGACATTTACATCCAAAAGGGGAGTTGACTTATTCATATACCATCGACACCATAATAATGTTTGATTTTTTTGTTATTCGCTAATGTAGATTAAATAGCACATTATGAATTACTTGTATATTGAGCATAATGTATGCTTATGTCTTTGCGAAAACCGATTTGTTTACCAGGTTACCATGTACACGTAAAGGGGTCTTTTCACAGATTTTGGCATGTTTTGAAGTTTGTCATTAAATGCTTTATATTGATAAATGTTAACATTGGATATAAAAAGCTCCAGTAAAAAATCAAGAATGAAATTAAAAAAAAAGAAAAAAAAGGTAACCCTCATAAGGGCTCGAACCACTGACCCCTGGAGTCCTGGAGTAAAAAGTCTCCCACTTAGACCACTCGGCATCCTTTCGGACACAATGATAGGTGTATTTTATGCTTCATATAACCAATCCTCGTAGTTTCACACAATATAACGACAACAGAAATCTTCAAATTAATTCGTTTCGCGTTGCAACGCTGTATAATTTTCGGCGTTTTAAAAATTAAATCGTCAAAAGATGCATATAATGGCTATTTTAGAGCATGGTAAATGTTCAGTATTACTGTTTCCTCACAAATATCATGACTAAAACGAAAATTTGCGAATTTGAAACAACTTTTTTCAATTTTGTCAATTTACCCAAACGTGAAAAGGCCCCTTTAAAGTAGTAAAATACAAGACATTTTTAAACACAAAATAAAAATGTAGATACAATTTTGTTAAATGCTGAAATTGATGCGACGAAACAAAGAAGATTCATATCATACGCTGCGATTAACATATAACTTTTTATCAGGGGTGGTATTCCAGAAACATCTTAAGTCATTTCTTAAATATTTTCACTAATAAGTTAAAAACTACAATGTTTTGTATTTCTTTACTCAATAAAGACATGCATGTTTCTTCGGTATTCCTCAAATGACATTGACATAATGATGTTATTTTGGTGTAATGTCCGATGCCTAACTATTGCAGTATGAAATGAAACACTTAAGAAAAATTCCAAATTTAAGGATAAAAATAAAATTTAACTTAAGATGCTTCTGGAATACCACCCCTGAGCTATTCTGTCCCTTTAAGTTTTAACTATGTACATGATGGTGGGCAAACAGAAAATAGCATACACAGGAAACAGCGTAAAATACACGTGGTATTAAGAGGTACATGGAGAGGGTTTTTACTTTTGTTTGGGATCTAAAATTGAGTTCATTTAATGAACTGGAAGTAGTTTGTTGAATTAATACATTGTAAATATCAGGTGCATCAGTACGAATCAAAGCACACGGTCAAATTAATTGTGCATCAGCTGGAGTGTTATTGATGTATGCATTGATGTAAACGTCGCTTGCAATTTGTGAAAGGAGTAAACATTAAAGTACATGTAGGTGTTTGTTACTTAAGTATTCTTTTAAAATGTGGTAAAACACTCTTGCTTATAATATACAAATATATATTATAAATTTAACAAAAAACAAATGCACTTTCAGAGCATGGATTTTATAATTGATTATCTTGGATATGTTTTTTCTGACATCTTATGTGGTATAAATAAAATGTGTGTGCATATTTGTTCTTGATGGCCTTGCATTCTTATCTGGTATAAATATCATGCTATGAAAAGACTATACCTGCTTAAATTACCTATGTATCTGTTTTCTATGATTTAGAATAAAACATATGAGCCTCACTCTGTAACAGTTGTCGCAGTTGTTCATTGCACATACCAATAAATTATTTCGTCATTTACTAAAAGGGCCCTCGTTTAGCCGTTATTGGGGCCGAAATTCTGACCTATTCCCCCCCTTAAAATAGTATACTTTTTACCCCTATTTCAGCTAAAAATTCCCCCCTCCATTTAAAAAAAAACTTTTATTTCTATGTTGCCAGCTGTTATCGTGCTATTAACCTGTGATTAAATGTATATTTTTGTAAGTTACATTAAAAAATAGCAATTTTAAGTGTTGAATGGTTGGTGAAAAGATCTTCTAAAATGCCCTTTTTCGCCCAAAACGACGCGAAGTTCCCCCCTCTAAGGGCCCCGGCCCCAATCCCCAAAGTGTAGCTAATGAAATCCGCGTGGAGGTTGTGCCTATTGAATAAGCCGGCCCAGCCAAGGTACCTATTAAAAATTCGAACAACACACTCAGGAGATACGCAATTCGTCTTATTTTAACAAACTACTAATTCAAATGTTTCACTTATTTTTGAAAATTACTTTTAAATTCTACTAAAGAAATAATAAATAAATTAGAAATATTTTTTTAGATAAATGTGTGACATCACACATAGCCTGACCCCCTCCCTCCCCCATGTCAAAAATTGTCACACTTTCTTACACCCCCTCCCCCCTAACTGGAGCGTGACATACTTTATGGACTGCCCCGTTTTCGACCGCGTGTCGTTATATACAATACATGAACATTTACATTTCGTTTAACTCTGCATATCGATGTTATCAATACTGTCAATTGTGTCACAGGGGCATGCTTTATTGACTTAACTTAAATGTTAGTGCATGTGTACGATTAAAGTTTATTTTAAATCTGATGAGTGGTTGATAATGCGTCTGTTACCAGCTTCAGTTGTTCACGGCCGTTAATCACGGGCGGTACCTCATTTTTGCGATGCATAAATAAATGAGCCAATGCAATTCCGAGGTTGCGCTAAGGGCCAAATGTTTTGAAAGTTCAAGGATAATTCAACAGGGTAAATATATATATTTTATATGGGTGTTTTTCAACATATTCAGCATTATTTAAAAAATCGGGCAATGTTGTGCGATTAGCGAATATTAATTCATCCACAAATGTAAAGAAACTTACAAGCACAATCCTTTTGGAAACGTGGGGACCTTTTAAAATTGAGCCATGGTGGAGTTTTTGAAAGCAAATTGATGTTTTCTGTCTGTGTTACGAGAAAATGACTATGTCAACCAGATTGATACGCTAATGCCATCAAACGATTGCGCTCAACATATAGAAAATATTGCATATACGAACACATGAGCCTCTTGCGGATCTAATAGATAATTTTTGTATTTTTCCAAAAGATACGGAGCCAATTCAAATGAGGTGGCGCCAACTGCACGATATATGAATCAGCACATGACTTACATTTGATAGATACCGTTCCTTTTCATATTTCATTGGATGGAAATTTGCTCGTTACACAGGCCAACAACATCGATATGCTTTCCAAAACGTCAACATGACACCGCTCATAAAGGTCCTCACGTTTGCAAATAAGTTGTGATCGTGTGTTTATGTACATGTGGATGAATTTATTCGCCGAATCGCACTACATTGCCCGAATTTTTAAATAATGCGATATATTTGTTAAAAATATATAGAACTTACGGACCCTGTACAATTATCCGTGAATGTTCAAATCATAGAGTCGACTCGGAAGTAGCATTGGCTCATTTATTGATGCATCGCCAAGATGAAGTGGCGCCCGTGATTAACGTCCGTGTTGTTGTTCTGTGAACTGCAGAGTATCGTCAGGTGTCTGTACCTGATCTATATACGTGTATCGGAGGGAGTCGTAAGAGTTGTCCACCATGGCTCTGCAAGGGTTCGATGAGAGTTATGCCGGCAAATGGCAGCTGATAAAGCACGAAGGGCTTGATGCGTTCTTAGAAGCAAATGGTAGGTTGTACGTTGATATTAAATTATATACAATTGCGTTATTTTATTTATTACAAGTTAATGTGTGTGAGCAAAACGGACGTTTTTTTCCGAATTTTTTTTTTTACATACTACGTCTTACTTAAGCTATTCTGCAACCATACCTAAATTAAATTAACCTTTACCAATACGTTTTATTACACAATTATATTACGGACAACGTGTATTTTGGTTGCACGTTCTTATTTTGTATATTACGTCGCATTTGAACTGTATCGGTAAATTAAGTTATAATGTAAGTATATAATGTATCACTCGAGTGGCTTGTGTGATGACGTATCACACGAGAGGCGGAGCCTCGAGTGTGATGCGAAATAGCACAAGCCACGAGAGTGATACAAACTCTTGGAACAATTGACTAGCGTAATATTCCTTTTATTATATACAAAAACTAACGAAAACAGTTAACAAATGTATTTTTTACTTAAACAAAACTGACAAAACAATGACTATAACGGTACGCCATAGTTTATTTAAGACGCGTATGAATACAGTTTATGTAAGTTAACGTGTAAACATTCGAACCGGGAAAACACAGGTTTCCGACACGCTTACCACAATGCCATCGTTAATCCAATTTTTATAACAATTAAGTTGACAGCTTTAATCCGATGTTTATAACAAAAACGTTTAAACGATATGCACTTCCACTTCTATCTTCCATGTCTTTATCGAAACTTAGTTTAAACCACACTATTTCATTGAATTCCTATCGAAATATACATTTATGCATGATAAACACACACTCCAAAATACGTTTTTAACACATAGTTTACTGCTAAAAAAACACCACATCCGACATGTCCTTACAGAGTTTAGACAAGAGTTCCGCGGTCGGAGATGACCGCATTGAAGCCGGATTTTTGATTTAAATGACAGGAAAGTACCTTTCGTGTTTTTGTCAATGCAATACTTAAATTACTGAAATATTGTTCAAAGGTCAAAATGAAATGTAAGTACTTTTCAAGGCATGAGCAAACCTTGTGTTATGTTTTGAATGCATGCATATACATAACAATTTTAACATTTTAACATTGAAGGTCACAGTGACCTTGACCTTCAAATGAATGACATTGAAATGAGCAGTGGTGATCTTCTAGTACTGGCCAACCTTTATGTCAAGTTTGAAGACTCTAGGTACAAGCATACCAAAGTTATAACATGGAATAAGAACTTTAACATTTTTACCTACCAAAGTTATAAGAACTTTAACATTTTTACATTCAAGATCACAGTGACCTTGACCTTAGAATGAATGACCTTGAAATGACCAGTGGTCATCTAAGTGTGCTTGCAAACCTTCATGTCAAGTTTGAAGACTCTATGTCCAAGCATACCAAAGTTATAACAATTTTAACATTTTAACATTTAAGGTCACAGTGACCTTGACCTTCAAATGAATGACATTGAAATGACCAGTGGTCATCTTCTAGTACTGGCCAATCTTTATTTCAAGTTTGAAGACTCTAGGTACAAGCATACCAAAGTTATAACATGAAATAAGAACTTTAACATTTTTACATTCAAGGTCACAGTGACCTTGACCTTCAAATGAATGACCTTGAAATGTCCAGTGGTTACTTACTAGTTCTGGCCAACCTTCATGTCAAGTTTCAAGACTCTAGGTCCAAGCATACCAAAGTTATAACAACTTTAACATTTTTACATTCAAGGTCACAGTGACCTTGACCTTCAAATGAATGACCTTGAAATGTCCAGTGGTTACTTACTAGTTCTGGCCAACCTTCATGTCAAGTGTCAAGACTCTAGGTCCAAGCATACCAAAGTTATAACAACTTTAACATTTTTATATTGAAGGTCACAGTGACCTTCACCTTCAAATGAATGACCTTGAAATGACCAGTGGTCATCTGTTAATCCTGGCCAACCTTCATGTCAAGTTTGAAGACTCTAGGTCCAAGCATACCAAAGTTATACCATGAAATAAGAACTTTAACATTTTTACATTCAAGGTCACAGTGACCTTGACCTTCAAATGAATGACCTTGAAATGACCAGTGGTTACTAACTAGTTATGGCCAACCTTCATGTCAAGTTTCAAGACTCTAGGTCCAAGCATACCAAAGTTATAACAACTTTAACATTTTTTATATTGAAGGTCACAGTGACCTTGACCTTCAAATGAATGACCTTGAAATGACCAGTGGTCATCTGTTAATCCTGGCCAACCTTCATGTCAAGTTTGAAGACTCTAGGTCCAAGCATACCAAAGTTATACCATGAAATAAGAACTTTAACATTTTCGAGCACGCCGCCCGCCCGCCCGCCCGCCCCCCCGCCCCCCCGCCCGCCCGACAACATCAATCTATAAGCCGAGATTTTTTCGAAAAAAATCCGGCTAATAAAACTATTGTGTTTTGTCAAAAAAATGACGTCACACGATGTGCTACGTAATATATTTCGTAATATAAAATATTTCTATTTTCGGTGCGTGTAATGTGACGTCATTAAATGGGTCAAAGTAGTCCGGCTAGTATGGAAATACGGAATTGGAAACAGCGAGTAGCGTAATACGGGATTTTTTATTTCAACGATTGATACAACCTGTATTTTGTTAAAAGCATTAAATAGGTATATAATAAATAAATAAACTTTGTCCTGATGGAGTTGCATTAACGTTGTGTTCAGTCCCTTGTGCAAGTAAATACAGCAGTCCTTATGTTTGTGAGTGTTCATATATCTAAGCTCTTGTTATTGTATGCGAAATCTGTCAGTCACTGGGTTATCTACATTGGTCGTTTTCGACTTTCAAGATTTAGTCATTAAAATTATGATCTTTAATGTTTGCCATATTTCTTTCTGTGTTGCTTACAGTGCAATACGTTTACCTAATTCTACGACATTTAACGAATATTGTTGTATTTGCACGTTGTGTTGACAGTTATTTTGGGTCAAAAATTTTATTTTGTTGATATTAAGCGTTCGGTTAATCATGGTTTTGATCGTTCGATCCTGAACTGGGTCGAGCTCTTTGAATATATGGGTCAATTCTCCGATCGGAATCAGTCTGCAATTTGCCATTTTGAAAGCGATTCATTCACATTCGAAAGTTAAACTATTTCTTGCATTATAAGTAATTGAACCGAACTTAAACCTATTACTTAATAATGAGTATTGCTTTTAAATAATTAATTTTATTTATGTTTTCAATTTGAATTGAAATTAGGATGATTCATATATAGAACACATATTTATATTATATGAGTCGTGTTCTGAGAAAGCTGGGTATAATGCATGTGCGTAAAGTGTTGTCCCAGATTAGCCTTTGCAGTCCGCACAGGCTAATCAGGGACGACACTTTCAGCTTGTATGCCATTTTTCGTTTAAATGAAGTATCTTCTAAATCCAATTTAGGCGGAAAGTGTCGTCCCTGATAAGCCTGTGCGGACTGCACCGGCTAATCTGGGACGACACTTTTCGCACATGCATTATGCCCAGTTTTCTCAGAGCGCGACTCATATATTGAACGTCAAACAATACGTAAACTCTTACCCCGTCGTTTGTTAAACATGTTGAGGCTGCACTTTTTCGAAATATACGACAACGCTATGAACGGAACACAATCTCATACTAGCTACTATATTTTGTATATTGGAAGATTTAAGGCACCCTTACGTTTTCCGAACAAGCCATTCTTTCACTCTAATGTGTTACACCTAAAAATGATAAATACTTGTATTTATATTGATCTGTTACGATAAACGTCGATTTATGTATGCTTTTCGAAACCGATTTATATCAAAATTGATTTTAATCTATCTATTTGTTAACATAAATAACATCTAATTGTCATCTGTTATCTAAATAATACTTAAATGAAATGATCCCGTCAAAACCATATTTGATCTTATAACCCTGTAATATAAATTCAACGCCATTTGCCCGCGGGTGTGTAGGTAAAGGCCACGTGGAACCCGTCAACAAAGCAAATGAAAGCCGAGGCCACACCCATTGAGGGGTCAAAGGCAAAACGATCCATCGTAGAGAAAAGTCTTATGCCAGACGACAATAACATGATGCTGGTAAGAATATAGGTTTCCCATGTGTGAAAGGGCGCGAGCATTTCTTAGACCCCCATGAACAAGCGGTATAAAGGAGGGTATACTATAGTCACCATGTTTGTTGGTGGGTCTGTCGGTTAATCGGTACATTTGTTTGTGGGTTGGTCTGTGTAATGGTTAATGTTTCTGTTGATTGGTTGGTCCGTTTAAATTTATGCATTATCTGTTAGTCAATCTTGTTCTTAAACGACTTTATTGTTTGTTTGATCCAGATATACTTCATATTCAAAACAATTAGCAGTGCATGATATGTTTTCTATTCTGTATTCCTTATATTTGAGTTGACATTCAACTTGTTCCCCCATCATATTCATAAGAAGTAGTTTGAATCAAAGTTTGCTCGTTGGTATCATACATCATTGACAACTAGCGGTCGTCTTGGATTCGAGAACTATGAAATGGTTAACATCAAATGGTGTATTCCACTGACTGATTTTATTCAACTGACCGCCTATTTGCTTATGTTATATTTAGCGAAACATTCCCGTGTAGCTGTACACAACTGGTGAGCATAAGTCATAAAGCATTGTTTGTTTTGAGATTATATAAAATTTAAATAAGCTGACTAGTCGCATTTTCATTTTGAATGTTTGCCTGGCAGGCGTACATTGTGTCAATCGAACGTTATCTATATCGATTGTTATCCCCCCCCCCCCCCCTCAAAGACGAGGGGGTATATTGTTCTACTGGATGTCGGTCGGTCGGTACACATGTGCATTGGCTTTGGACAATTATATATGACCCCTATTGAAATTGGGGTCCTTAGGTAAAAGGTCAAGGTCACTGTCACAATAAGTGTGAAAATTATTTCCAATTAATAACTTGTCAATTAATCGACCGATTGACTTGATACTTCACATGTGCATTGGTCTTGGACAGTACATGACCCCTACTGAAATTGGGGTCACTAGGTAAAAGGTCAAGGTCATTGTTTCAATTAGTGTGAAAATCGTTTCTGATCAATAACTCGTTAAAAAGGTTGACCAATTGGCTTGATACTTTCCAGGCGCATTGCCCTTAGACAGTAGATGACCCATATTGATATTCTCTCAATAAGTGTGAAAATCGTTTCCGATCAATAACTCGTCAAATAATTGAGCGATTGGCTTGATGCTTCACATGTGCATTTGCCTTGGACAGTAGAGGACCCCTATTGAAATTGGGGTCACTAGTTCAAAGAACTGTTTGGTGGGGCATATGTCTCCGACCGCGGAACTCTTGTTGCATAGTGACATGAAGCTTAATACAAATCATCAACACGATGATGAATACTGCGGTACTTTTTTCGATAAAATTAACAATTGCCGAATGGCTGCTATCTTGGATAGAAATCTGAGTTTTTCAAGACTTTCTGTTTATATATTTTTCTTTTGACATCAATCAAAGAATGTTGAAATAACGTTCACAGAAATGTTCACGCATATAAGGACCAGTATGCTACCTTCAAGGTCAAGAGTATACTATGAGCTCGAAGCAATATAGCACTGTCAACGTCACACTTTTGGAGCACCTTTGTCAAAACGATATGTGGTGTAATTACTCACCGGTAGCGATAGCTCTTGGTTAAACCACCATTTTGAGAGGTTACCCTTATGTAATAATAATAATAATAATAATAATAATAATAATAATAATAATAATACCGATTACTTAAAATCTTTGCTACATGATACAACCGAGCTGTTAGCAAGGTACAATTTGTTTAAACCTTTTAAAACTGTGATTAATATTTCGGATCGTTTGATTTCTTTCTCTTTTGCACTACCTGTTTGTGGGGTTCCAATTCAATCATACCAAGACCAAGGTGGTGAGCGCAAATGATAAACGCGCGCTTTTTATTCCTGTGCTTTAAACACTGCCCACCTGTGTTTACATTTTATTATATTTCTATTCAAGTGTACTTACGTGCTGATGAAGGGTGTGGTAAATAGAAAGTCATAGTACACAATAGTATAATTAAACATGTTACAAATGTCAACGAAATGGCCATACTGTCAACATAGACATAGGATTCACTCTTCAAAATGTTAAAAATTCCTTTAAGTACGTTCCATTTAGCTGGATTGCTTGACAGACGTATGGGCAGACAATTCAATTACGATAGGCCTTGCTTACTAAATTCAGGCCAATACAATACATACACAAAAAAATAAACATATCAAACGTCAGAATGAATACTACAGAAGATGATTCATGTGTATTATTAGCTCGGCTATTTTCGGAGAAACCCCAAGCCAGCTCGTCGTGTTGTCCGCCGTCCGACGTCCGCATCGTGCTAAAACCTTGACATTTTGCTCTATAATCAAAGTGCTTCCACCTACAACTTTGAAACTTCATATGTAGATGCACCTTAATGAGTTCTACACGCCACACGCATGTTTGGGTCACTAGGTCCAAGGTCAAGATCACTGTTACCTCTAAAAAATATAATACTGACAAGCTTTAATTTATTCAAAACTGCACCCGCAGCCGAGCGTTGGCACCCGTTATTCGGTGCTCTTGTTATTATCCCCAGCCATAGGCGGAGGGATATTGTTTTGGCGTTGTCCGTCCTTCCGTCCTTCCGTTTTTCCGTCCTTCCGTTCGTCCAGCACTTTTGTGTCCGGAGCCATATCTTGGAAGTGCTTTGGCGGATTTCATTAAAACTTGGTATGAGTATATATATGGATAAGAGGATGATGCACGCCAAATGGCACTGTACACCATCGAATAATGATATAGTTATGGCCCTTTGTATTTTGAAAAAAATGCTTTTGTGTGTGTGTCCGAAGCCATATCTTGGAAGTGCTTTGACGGATTTCATTGAAACTTGGTATGAGTATATATATGGATAAGAGGATGATGCACATTGGCGTTGTTTATCCGTCCAGAATCCTTTTGTGTCCAGAAGTATAATGGCGGGGGATATCAATTCAACGAATTTGATTGTTTATAGTACTGTCCTTTTCATATTTATATTGTAAGAAGAAGCTTACGACTCATGCTAAATATTTAGAATGCATACTAAAGAAAATACTATATTGAAAACCATTTGTTTGACTGTTTTTTTAATGATTTAATTGCAGAAATTCTAACCTTAAATAGCTGTCGCAAATTTACACGTTTACTTATTGTCCTTGTTTTAGGAAGTGGTGACATTGCCCGACCACAACGTAACATGCAAGCGATACTTCAAGAAGGAAAGCATGCCGTAATCTGCTTCAAAACTAGATTTACATTACTCGTTTTTGAATTGCATCATGTTGCGATTTATTATAAGTTTAGTATTGTACAGTTGAACGTGCAAGGATCCTACTTATCATGATAATGATATAATACTTTAATTACCCCACCGTTTTCTAAATGAACTAGTATAATGTTATTTGAAGAAATGTTTGCTGATAAACCGGTATAGGGTTATGACTTTCAAATACAAGCTCGAAACCAGCCACGTCTTGGAGGTTTGTTTTTACCTACAAGCAGATCTGTGGGGTGGGTTTTGTTAATGTTGATTTAACGGCAATTCTACACAAAAAGGTGATTTCTCGACGCTTTTTAATTATAACATTGACATGAATTAAGAAATTAAAACTTAATTTTGTTATGAACTTTTTTATTATTTTTTTAAAAGTCGATGAATATATATTGCGGCACTGTTTTGGAAAATTCGTTTTGGGCAAATAGAATCATCACATAGCAATATATACATAATAAAACACATACCTTGTCACGCAAATGGGATGGCCTGCAATTTAGATAACAGATTTACCACATGGAAATCCCAACTAAACCGTGCACATCTGTTCAAATGACACATACATTTTGTTGACATAATATTTGGTTCTTTAACAAACAGGGGTACACATTTTTGTATTGTCATGTGGCGTTTTGAATTTCAGTGAAATAAACAATATCGGATGAGATAGATCTTATATACAAGTAGTAATGTTTAACATTCCACAATCAGATTCATTTATTGCGTCATGTTTTTTTGGATATTTTTAATCGTACATACTCGCTTAAATATATCAAACGAAAAAACTCCAGGAACCCTTTCCAGTGAAAAAAATCTTGTTATGCTCTTCTTTCACAACAGAACACCAAATTTAAATATACATAATACAACTGGGATCAGCGCCATGGAAAGATCAATTAAAAACATTGGAGCTAGGAGTCTACATAATTAAAACTAATCAAAGTACTGACAGTACTGGTGTGACGATGCTTTTGAAAAGGATGGATATAAAAGCATCAATTTAAGTTTATCTACATCACCACAATTGTGTATGTGGGTACGAAAATTTGAGTACGAACAAAATTTGGGTACGAAAATTTTGGGTACGAAAAAATTATGCTGGGTAAGTAGTATCCGTGGGGAACTTGACCCATTCAGCGAAACTGGGAGGCGGGTTACATTCTCGATCAAATCTAAAAATAACTACATTTGGGGTGTTCCCAGCGTCACAGCGTTTGAAGTTCAGATCCGTGTCTGGTTCCTGTCCCGAACCTCTCGATAAATTTGAAAAAGGACGGGAACCAAGCTGCCTTTACCGTTATCAATGATACTCAGCGGGGTATGCCGATTGAGAAAATGTGTCTGTCTGTCTTTTACATAGGTCGCCATTGTGGAGAATTTACAACATATGTTTGGTAAAAGTATATCTTGTACGTAATTAATATTTGTTTGTGTTGCATTTACTTTAATATATACGTCTTTGCGAACACGTTTTTTTTCAAGAAACTAACGAAAGTTGGTCGTATTATTCGATTAGAGCTGGGTTTTCTATGTGTCCAACCGAAATCAATTACAGCCATACAGTAGCGTTTCAGGCAGTGGAGCCGACAGTGTAATATGTCCGATGCATATTGGCATAATTTTAACGATTAACAACACACTAAGGGCTCCAGTAACCCTAGTGTGTCCTTCCGTCCGTCCGTCCGTCTTTCTGTCTGTCTGTCTGTCTGTCTGTAGGTAGGTAGGTAGGTAGGTAGGTAGGTAGGTAGGTGGGTAGGTGTGTGTGTGTGTGTGTGTGTGTGTGTGTGTGTGTGTGTGTGTGTGTGTGTGTGTGTGTGTGTGTGTGTGTGTGTGTGTGTGTGTGTGTGTGTGTGTGTGTGTGTGTGTGTGTGTGTGTGTGTGTGTGTGTGTGTGTGTGTGTGTGTGTGTGTGTGTGTGTGTGTGTGTGTGTGTGTGTGTGTGTGTGTGTGTGTGTGTGGTGTGTGTGTGTGTGTGTGTGTGTGTGTGTGTGTGTGTGTGTGTGTGTGTGTGTGTGTGTGTGTGTGTGTGGTGTGTGTGTGTGTGTGTGTGTGTGTGTGTGTGTGTGTGTGTGTGTGTGTGTGTGTGTGTGTGTGTGTGTGTGTGTGTGTGTGTGTGTGCGTGTGTGTGCGTGTGTGTGCGTGTGTATGTGTGTATGTATGTATGTATGTATGTATGTATGTATGTATGTATGTATGAATGCTTCTGCTGCTGCTACTACTTCTACTACAACTACTGCTACTACTACTTTTACCACCACCACCACCACTGCAACCACCACCGCCACCCCTGCCGCCACAATCACTATACCTCGACAACCACCACCACCACCACATGAATATGAAAAAATGGATGCAAAGACTTTTAAAGAATGCGCTTAAATATAACAACCTTGAACGAATTTCTTTGCCCGAATATTCCTCAGGTCTTTTCTTAATTATCTTAATCAATGATATTCAATGCAATCGTCGTTTAGGAATTAGCATTGTTTAATAAAATAATTTGAAGAGAATGAGACAATTAAACAATTCACGTGAACACCGTTAACGACCAATTTATTATATTAATCTTAAAATACACAAGTCACTATAAGACTACATTTATTGTAAGATTGAACCATCACACATTTTGAATATGTTTTGTTCTTAGAGTATTTGTCAGAATTAGAGGTCGTATTTCTGATTGTTTCTCTTCTTGTGCTTTTTTTGTCAAGCATATTACTAAAATATTATAGTATACATGATATAAATGTCGGAAACCCTAGTTAAATTTTAAAAAAAGGACAATAAATAACGTTTGAACTCAAGCCCATGTTGTTTTTCTCTCCGTTCGCCTCCACTAGTAACACTATTTGTATATTTATACTTATAGTTCTCTCCGAATATGATACATGGTACTCACAGATGTTTTGTTTATGGTAATTGCTTATGCACTCGTGCTATCCAAACTCAGTGTGACTGTGTCATTAACATAATTGTTCATAAATCGGAATGAAGACAGCGCAGAATAAGTGCCGTATACAAACCAACAAAATTGACCACTTAGCAACACAAATTGCCTTTTAGTATTAACCGAAATAATATCATACGGGATTAGGTTAAAATTTGACTTTTTTCGATTAGAATGTTGTTGCGATACTTATCTTTCCAACGCATGTTAAGTTTGATTAATAAAATGTTGTCTATTATGATTTGTTAAACATGGATTAAACGTGTTAGAAGCACTTTAGAACTGTATACATTACCTTGTTTCTTTTAGGGGTTTGGTATTTTTTTATTAAATGGTATGGCTCTTTATACAAGTGTGTTTTATTTTAGTGCCGTTCCTTGCAATTAATGGCCAGCCAGTTTGACTTATAAGACACGCTAATGAACTGATGAACTTATTTACTAACGATTCCAATCATGTATGCCAGGCGCTTGATAGGAATGCAATCGGTTTTCCTCGGGTTATCATGCTCTAGGGCCATCAACCAGCCATCGTTGATCGTGCCACGTGTGGGGATCGATACCTCCCGCACAATAAGACGAAGACTCTAATCACTAGGTCGCGTAAAATTAAGTGTTTTAAGTCAGTAAATTTACATTTATCAATGTATTTCACTAATTTAGCTTTTGTTAATTGTGACTTTTTAAACGATGGTGTTGTACGTTAAGTAATGTTCTGTTACATGACTTCAGTGTTAGTTTTCAAAATTAATACTACATATATGGATGCACGACTTGAAAATTCGGTCCAATCCTGGATTACAAATTCTTAAATAACAGTCAAATATAACTTGCCCTGTTGCATACGAAGGATTGACCGTGACACCTAATCCACGTGATAAACTCAATGTGTATTCGTCTCTCCTGGTGACCAGCCGTTTGCAAATACGTGAATATTGGTATTAACAATTGTTTGACATATACTGGAAATATCCGATTCAGAAATACGTTCTGCGGTAAACGCTCAAAACAACAATAATAGTCCTAGTTTAGATGAGCTTACAGAAGAAATATTTAAGTCTAGTATTGATATTGTAAGTACATTTCTAAAAGCTTTATACAACCGGAATTATTTTACTCATGAAAATCCATGGTCATGGGGTAAAGAAATCATTACCCCTATTGTCAAGACAGATGAAGCAAATTACAGAGGTATACCATAAACGAACATTTTCGGACGAATATACAATGAAATACTTTTGCATAAGTTTAAGGAACTTGTCCACATAACATGATCCATTGATAACCAATCAGTTTGCATTCTAAAAACAAAAAATCAATTTGTGATTGAATATTTATATAACATTCAATTATTACAAAAGATCTTATCTCAAATGAAATATTGTATTGTGTATTTGTAGACTGTCTGCAATGTTTTATTGACCATAATGTGAAACAGAAAAGTAAGCGGTCATTTTGCGAACGCTCTTAAATCTATTTACAACTGTGTTAAAAGATGTGCTAGTCCGCACAGGCTAATCAGGGACAACACTTTACGCCTTAAATGGCTTTTTGCTAAGAAGAGACTTCATTTTAATGACAAATACATAAAAACGGAAAGTGTCGTCCCTGATTAACCTGTGCGGACTGCACAGGCTAATCTGGGACGCCACTTTACGCACATGCATTATGCCCAGTTTTCTCAGAACAAGACACATATGGAGATAGTTGTTTTCTGTATTGTATGTGAAATAGCCCGGGCAATAACGCGTGAGCAATATGTATGCCACTGGTTAGTTGATACCGAAAGTTTGTTCAAATGCATGGGCATAATCCTGTTCCAAAATGGCACAACACGCATCGTATCGTTAAGATGATTGTGTCCGATATTTGATGAAAATGATTTATAAACATAGCACAAAAAACAATTTTATCCCATTTTCAACGCGACATTGACGGTATAACACGTTGTGGAATAAACTAGTCTGTCTTCAACACTGTGGAATATACCTGTCGCGTGCACGGACTACTTTTTAAATGACGTCATGCGATATGCGCTTAAATGCGAGAAAACTTTAGCTTCAAATTATACGACCTTCAACCTTTAAATCTAGTCATATGACATAATTTTTCGCCATCCGTATAATGATGAATCAGCTGAAAATGACACTTATTGCATCATTTTCCCCCCTAAAAATTTGACGAATTATTATAAACGCAACTTATTTCACATGTACATGTACTGTATATCGACATATTTGAATTGTCAATTTACCACATTTTCCTTATTTCGTGTAATGTGCATTGTTTATAACCCATGCATATACTTTTGAGGTTTAAGAATGAACAACAAGCCATACAAATATCGCACAATTCATAAATAATCTGCAATATTTGCTTTCCGATTTAATTCATGTTTGGCATAAAGCTGTGTAAAGTATAAGATGGTAAAAATAGCACCACACTGGAATTCGGAACGTCCCATTTTGTACACGGGTATTATACACTCATTTATTTGTTGTGTAATGGAATGTTTTCATTCTTTGTGTATTTATATATTAAAATATTTTCTTGTACAATAAGCGCATTTGCCATAGACAAATACAAAATTGTGCAAGTTTAAACATAATTATGTTTGAATGCAGAAATCTGCAAATGCAACCGAGTTTACCAACGGCTATTCTTTGATAAACTGCTCCGGTTCATTTTAACAGCAGCAATGTAGAGTACATGACGTAGCGTGTAACGAAGCTGAAATAATTTGCGTTCAGAATAAATCTGAACGCTGAAACTCCGGTCTGTAAAAACCATAACGAAAAATAAATGCAATACTATTATGGGAATTACAGTATTTACAATTGTATATATCTAAAATCTACCCGTTGTTTGACAAATATGAACTAAGATCACAAAAATTACCTGTATTTCATTCGAAATCATAGACATTGAATTATCATTTTCTCAAAGGCAACCATTTTGGCATTGTTGTTGTTGTTCTTATTTCGTACCATAGCTATTTCGTACCTATTACTTTTGGGGTATTTCGTTACTGTCGATTCTAATATTTTGAGTTATAGTAGTTATAATTATTCTTTTGCTTCTTTTTCTTCTTACTAATACAATACAAGGATTTATATTGGATGAAACAAACTCGAAATATAGTTTATTAACAGGTAAATTTCGATATATTTTGCTCAATATATACTATCTAGGCAACGTTCTTTCATAATAGTCACACATATGTGTGTATTTAAATTCAGGAGTGATGCGACCGAAATTCGTGTCGGAACTCTCGCTATTAA
This sequence comes from Dreissena polymorpha, assembly GCF_020536995.1. Taxonomy (NCBI): domain Eukaryota; kingdom Metazoa; phylum Mollusca; class Bivalvia; order Myida; family Dreissenidae; genus Dreissena; species Dreissena polymorpha. Next base: position 105,349,437 of record NC_068355.1, on the reverse strand, counting down.
AAAGATAGAGAGGACTATTGACGCCAAGAGTCTGCCAAAGCAAAAATCATCAAAAGACTCTATGGCGGCAATTTATATTGACTAGGAAGCCTAGTATTTCAGAGCAATAAATAAGGATTGCTCAACAAGGGCGTCAAATATAGAGAATACTAGGTAAGCGTTGAATACAGAGAAGTTTATGTTGCGAGGCTTAGAACGCCGGGAGCGCGAGCCTTGAAACGCTAATCCTAGTATTCTATTTATTCCATTTGATTTTTTTTTCAACGTGACATTTAACTAACCTTAGCCTAACAATTAGTTTAACTCATTCTTCAAAATCGCTTAAAATCTAACGAATGTAACCATGCGTAGTGATATAATTTATAAATGTATATGTACTGGTACGCAAAATAGTCTTAAACAAATTCACACTCAAACTGTAAAACTAGTAAAAATATCACCATATGCCTCGATTCAATTTTACGCAGCATGCGAATTGTAACACATTACGACCGCGAAAAGAAGATTTTACTTTACTATAATTCATTTTATCTTCGAAAGAAAATGATCAAAATCCAATATGGCGGCGATTGCCTCCTGACAAAATGAGAATTTGAGATCAGACACGTTATACAGAGTTTGAGATCAGACACGTTATACAGAGTTTGAGATCAGACACGTTATACAGAGTTTGAGATCAGACACGTTATACAGAGTTTGAGATCAGACACGTTATACAGAGTTTGAGATCAGACACGTTATACAGAGTTTGAAACCAGACACGTTATACAGAGTTTGAGATCAGACACGTTACACAGAGTTTGAGATCAGACACGTTATACAGAGTTTGAGATCAGACACGTTATACAGAGTCTTATTAATTATGAAACATCAGCCAAATGAGCATTTTAGTATCAAAATAGGTTGTGAAAAATTAGAAGCTTTTAATTGCATGTTACTGTGTTTTTTTTCACTTAAATGCATGAACAACTGGATTTTTTTTCCTTTTTGAAGTGCTACACATAGTGTTGACAAGTTTCTTTAAGCATTTTAGTTTATTTAATGAAGTATGATCAGTAAACGGAGGGATAATATATGAATTATAAAAAGAAATTATTATGTTTAAGTAATCGTAAAAGTACATGTGTAATTGTTTGACCCATTTCATTTTAATCATAACTCCGGCAAACATTATTATGAAATGTATGAACCAAAGCTAATACTGAAATGAACAATATACAAAATATCTATAAATGACGATTTAATGATTTCGTATAGTCACATATTTAAAATATATATGCCCATTTTGAAAACAAAAGTTCATTGAAATTACCTGATTATATAATTATGTAATCAGACAATGCGAACTTGATGCAACTCAAAGATGAAAAAAATATTTAAAAAACGTCATAAAAATAACGTAATGCAAAATAGTAGCTTTAAGTTAAATTTATATAGCTATATAAAAACCTTAAAAACATATTACAATATTTAAACAAAATTTAAATATGCTCATAAAAACAACAAAACAACAAGAGTAAAGGTTTTTATTATAGAGTCATGTTCAAGTAAATAACGTGACAATTAGACATTATGTTTAAACAACAAATAATGTAATTAAAACATGATTTTCAAAATGACAGTATAATTTAAAAAAAATTAATACAATTAATTTTCAAAGGAAAATACAAACAAAGTTTGAGTTTAATAGTTTACAAGATTATTCATGCCGTTAGGCACCGAAATACAATTTAGTACGTTAGCTTGTTTTCAGCATTTGCGTAAGATTTTAGGATGCCTATAGATGTGTTTTACTACACGATTCTATTACTTACTATGTTATTGATATCGTTTTTCAACAATTATTCTTATATATGAAAGGAACAGAGTCAGTTAATAATGTTTTTGCGTTTTGGTGTTGATTTGCGGCCTTTTTTTGTAGAAATACACATTTGTGTAAAACAGCTATATATAGTCAACAAAAGCAAAATCAGCCAATGCAAAAGGCACAATAAAAAAGTGAAAATCCTTGTAAACTCATATCATATCATATCAACATATATGCATACAGTCAGATTGGGAGTTTTTCTTTTTATGTAGTAGTTCCTGGAGATATGAAGTTAATTTTATTTCAGTTTAAAGATGGTATTTTAAAGCTTATTCACGTGTATAATATGTTGTGTAATCGGTTTTAACAGTAAAATTGAAATATGGAAAAATAACTTGGTGACCTGTAGTTTTCCATGAATTGTAATGTAATGCGATCATGTTTAATACATGTTGTTCACTTTGTGTACATTATTTGCATAAAAATTGATAGAAATAAATAAAAATCATATAATCGCATACATTCAGTTAAGTGCGATTTACCATTGATAGATGAAACAAACGTTAAAAAAAATGTTTTCATTAATTATTTGTTACTTTCCTTTTATGAGGAAAGAATTTCTGCATGTATATACCATCGTACTTAATTATTACTTATACGAACGTTGATTGTTTTTGTTTATATTTCGGTATTTCCGCGCATGCGCATTGACTGGAGGGCAAGAAATCTCGCTTCCGTTTGTAAACTATCGACACAACAATGAAATCAGCTAAGATTTAATCGGATAAAAAGATATCAATTTCGCATCTAGATCATCTTTGTTCAGAGGATAAGAAAAGACATGACCTTAAGCTAACTGTTTACGGTGAGAAACTGAATGATCCGTTTGACATTGATCAAAAACTGTGGAAGAATAACATGGGAATGTTGCCTGCTGTGCATTACGGTGACATTTACAATTATTTGATATACACTCCTGGACTTTACACAGCAGAATCTTTGAAGGCGTATAAATCATTGGACGGGTACAACTTTTTCATTTCGGGACATGTTCATGAGGTTTTGTTTCACGAGGTGAATGCCCATGTGTGCTTTTTAAAGACCACCGTAATTCCGTCACAGAAGATCAGTGACAAGAAACAATGGCACAAGGTGTGGATCTGCCTGGACAGGGATAAAGGCTATGTGATCTCTGCACACTGTACTTGTAAAGCTGGGTATGTTATGAACTTATCATTTTATGCATATGTTTATAAATTAGTGGAATGTACATCCTTCAAAATAATGAACATGAGACAGAGTCATAGTGCCACAGAAAGGGCAGTCCGACTTACCTGATTGGTCTCTAGACTCACTATATTTTCATTGAGAATTTGAGGCCATATTTTAAATTTGTTGGGATGTACGCCAGGTTTCATATATAGTCACAAATCACTCTTGGGCTGTTATTTAAGTAAACTATCAATATTAAGTAATCCATGTCGCTTTTATACGGTTGCGATGATTAAATTTTGATGATAAAAAAAAATATGTGAAAAGAATGTTTTATTCATGTAAATATTTATGAACAAATATTTAGGGTTATTATTGTTGTATTTTCAGCACTGGAGAGGCTTGCAGTCATGTCGCAGCTCTGTTGTTCAAAGTGGAGACCGCGGTGAAGCTAGAACTGACCAACCCTTCCAAAACCAGTGCTGCCTGTGTCTGGAACCAATACTACAGAGAGAAGGTAACTACAGGAACTAATGTAATTATTGATTTGTATTTGATACCCAGTAGGATATACGTGTATAAGATACAAGAGAAATTGCACCCAGTGCACAATAATATACCACATAGATCTACAAGTATATTGCAAAAGCCATAATCTGGCAAAAAATATATATTTCATTTATTTTGTTGGTTTAAGTCGCACATACACATTTTATATCATATGGCAACTGTTCTTTAGGTAGCTGCAGAACCTTTGAGTGAAATAAACTTCAGCCAACCAAAGCACGGCAAAGTCCACAAGAGAAAACCAAGACCCGCACCAGACACAGACTCTGATGACGACTTTGATGTCGAAGCTGCACTGCGTGCTCTAAAGCGTATTTGTCCGAACGCATGTGTCCTCACAAAAGACGACTCTGACACTGACACAGCATCAGACGAAGAAATGCCCCCGGTAGGTAGCACAAGTTTGTACATCAAAAAGCATAATATTTACATTTATATGAGAGTTTAAAGCGATTGCCAGGCAGTCGGTACTTTTTAAAGATTAAGATATATATCCATCAGACTGCGCTTTCAAGTACTGGTCACAGCACCATAAGGTCCCTTTTCATGTGACAAGACTCGTGAATATATAATAATGTTTTCTGTTATATAAAAAACTGTGTCCAAACTTAGTCACAATAAGAGGAGTTTTCAGACGACCTATTGATCTTTGTCTAAATAACAGGTACTGTGTGACAACGCGATCGATGAGTTGTAACAGGGTTATATGTTTTAAGACGATTAAATTAAAAAAGATTGTGTCTGGGTTCCGACACTGTGAATAAGTGCTCATAAAAATTGTTAACTGTGTTCTGGACTTTTCCAGAACAATTATTTTCTTCTTCTTCAGTTTCTTATCAGAAAGCACAGCATCAGTGGACAGCTATCTGAGGAAGCATTGGCCGCAGAATGCAGAGCTTTCCTTCAAGACTTTACAGTCACTCCGACACAAGCAAGCAACCTCGAGAAAATGGCCAGGAACAAGTCGGAAAGTGGACTCTGGAAGAGACAGCGTCTTGGACGTATAACGGCATCTGTTGCCCATGACGTGAAAACAAGAAAAGAGGAAACTAAGTCTGATGCCTTGATAAAAAAGATCATGGATAGTGTTAAAACTGACATCAGTGGGTTACCAAGTGTTAGGTTTGGATTACTTCATGAAAAAAAGGCGAAGAAACAGTACAATGACATTATGGTGAAAGAACATGTCAATTTTGTTTTGCGGGACAGTGGACTGGTGGTAGACACCACATTTCCCATGTATGCTGCATCACCCGATGGTGTGAGAACTTGTGAATGTCATGGGGAAGGACTTGTCGAGGTGAAGTGCGCCTACAAGCATCGCGATGTCTTTGTACATGACATTCCAGGCATAGACCCTACATTTTACCTTACAAAGGAAAGTCTTACTCTGAAGGAGGGTCATCGACACTATACGCAAATTCAGTTCCAAATGTATGTGTGTCAGAAACAATTTTGTGACTTTGTCGTTTATACGAATAAAGGTGTTTTTATACAGACAATCCATTATGATGACACTTTTGTGCGACACCTTGTAGACAGGTGTACGGCATTTGCGATGTCAGAACTGGTACCAGCAGTGATCATGAAAAACAATGGAACATGGTGACAATGATAAGGAATGAGGATAGTTCAAGAGTGTTACCCCATGCTATGATTATTTAAGATTATACTATGCTCAAGGTTCATACATTCTCAAAATTTTATCTACAAATCTCTTTTTAGTAAAATGAAGCATTCTTTTTAAACCTCAAATAACAAATACAATGCCAATGTCTACATGGCATATAATTTTAGATCTATGTAAAGCACCTTGTGTGTTTGTTTTTTTTCAAGATTTTAATTTTTAATTTGTTGACAACTTAAAGTATTTGAAGTAAATGAAATATATAGTTTGAAAGATGAGCATAGTATACATCTTAGTAGACCGTGTATAATATGTATAGAATCGAACCGACAGGGTTGTATAATGATGATATGTAAATAAACAAATTGTCAACAGTTCTGTATTAATTATGTTTATGATAAGTATCAACACATATCAACAATAAAGCAGTAGCTTAATATTTCAGCTTATTCAATTTCATTTTGACAAATTAAGGTAGAAATAAATGCAATCACCAGTCACCACCAACTGTAATATAGAAGATATCCCATGCATTAAGATTGTAGTTTGTACTCAATTTCAAAGGAATCAGTAACTTCTTATAATAGCAATCCTGACAATTATGTATATTTTTCACATACTGAGCTTATTACATTGCATACTATGTAAAGTTTATCAGTTCTGTACTTTAAATAATCATTTTAGATCTTAACTGTAAATAAACAGAACAGAATAATGACCTTTTCATTTCATTTAACTAATTTGGGCTGCATATTTGTCAGAGCACCACAGATCTGAAGAATGTCATCAGCATGCTTTATCAGCGATATCGGCAAAGTGTGTTTAAGAATTTGAAGTTCTTTATGCGCTCAATAGCCCGTTCAATGTGGATCCTTACACGGGATAAGCGTCTAGCCACTTCAACCTCCCTCTGTCCCAGCTGCTTCTTGCCCCTGGTGAATGGTGGAATTGCCAAAGAAGCCCCACGTACAGCCAACTCCTCAGCAATTAAGAATCCTCTATCTGCCAGTACTCCATACTCCAGTTTTTCGTAAAATCCACATTTGGCGGTTATTTCCTTGTCGGATACGCGGCCACCCCAACACTTTTACAAGAAACTTATTGCTCCATATGGAGTAATTCCAACCAAAAACTTGAGCGTATTATGGTTTTTGTAATTTTAATAGGTCTTTGCTCGCGTATCAAGATTGGATGGCCTTTAAATGAATATTTCACTGCAGTCTATAATAACTCTACACTTCTTATATTTCAATCGGAATGACTTTGGCATGTTCTTTAGAATAGTTCCGTAGCTAGGCCATCTTATAAAATTTTTCAACTTTTTTGCAATTTTCGGCAAACAGCTTGAAAAAATCTTGGAGACTTGAGTTGGGCATATGTTGAATCTTATAGCAAGATCAGCGTTTGTTAAGTTCAGTTTGAGCTTCATCAACACAAGCAGGAGTTGATCACCAGCGTTCAAATTTCCGATTCTTTTAAAGCTAAAACTGAGTAACGTCAGAATCCAAATAAAAACTGCACCTGATGGCAAACCAGTCAGTGTCTTAATTTCATTATTTTTTAGATTTGTATGTGTGATTTTTTCTCCCCTAGTTCTTGTTTTAAGGTTCTATTTTCTTCCAACAGTCTTTGATATTCTTGCTGCAGAGAGCTGTAATTGGATGCAAGATCATTGACTTGGGTCTCCAGTTCTTTCAGTCTGGCATCTTTTGGATCTGGACCAGGGTCAGTTCCTGAAAATAAGGACAAAAGTTTGTTTACATCAAACTGTTTAGCGGACATAGTCACATGCAAATACAAACGACGTTAGCGGACATACAAATACACAGGCTGTGTGAGCTTTCATTATCTCCATTCAGTCACTGTATAAGAGGAAAAGTTAGCCCGTAAATATATCAAAACCGGTCTGCTAATATATTTCTTGGATGCAGTTTGTGCTTCCAAAGGAGCCACTTTTCCAGATTATATTGTATCTCACATAAACCACTATGTACAATAGAACATGAATTCAGTCAATCTTTAAAGTAGTATTTATTGCTTTGCATTTAGTTACTCGTGCACAGATCTACTGGCTTCAGTCAGAAAACTTTCATGATTCGCTAAACATCATATATTTTTATAGCTTTATACCTTTATCGACAAACTTCGGACTGTTTAAATGAAGCAAAGCATTCGCAGCAATGTCTTGGTTTTCATCTACTGGTACCGGTGTTAGGGCTAGTCTGCGCTGTACACGTCTCTGATACCTTGAAGTATCGATACGTGTTTTAGCCATGGGTGTGAAACAGAACAATGACGGCACATAACCAGGGTGTTCCGGGTCTTCAGATGGCTCCCCTAAAATATATAAAATAATATGCTTTTACTGAGTACAGTAGCGAACAATCAGGTTCATGATCAGATTGCATTTCAAGTTCTTTTTGCCTGATGTGGATTAAATCTCCTCTATCAATTTTGCTGTATTGGTCTATTTCAGTTTTAATTATAAATAATGATAAATAAATTATGTTTAAAAACAGTTTTAATAGAACAACAAATCTTTGTCATGGACTATCTCAACACAACCGTTTTCAAATGTAAAATATTTTGCTGTAAATGTTATGGTGGTGTGTGGGGTATGACCCATACTATGTCTATGGACATGCACTAATGCTGCAGTACAGAAAATCAATTTCGATGCTTACACACAATTTGGAAATTAAATTATTTATATATCTCTACAATTTATTTTATAAAAATGTTACACCGTACCTCGTACAAAGTATTCGCAGCAAAGCCGATTATGATCTTTCGGTTCCCACAGCTGGGAGGGATCGTCTAGTTTCATTCGCTTCATTGCTTGAATCTATCTCTTTCTTCTGTTTGTTTCTGTCGGAAATCTATGAAATTTAATGTTGCCTCCCTTCTTTGCCCTATTTGTGCACCCTACCGCGGAACATGTGTTCACCATTTTGGCTATATTCAGAAATACCACGGTCTGTTTACGCTAGTGTCAACAATGGAGGTCGATGTCGCTTTTTGCCCTCCAGTGAAAATACGGGTCATTTAGCAGGTGCGCGTGACGTCACTCGTCAATGTTCGTATTGACTTGTACTTATGCCACACGTGCATAAACAAAACCAAATACACAAATAAAATACGGCATGCGAGTAATTTATCACAAAACAATTTAATTAAACTGATGTTAACGTGCTCGAGCTCGACAACTGATAATGTCCTGTCTGAAATTTAGGACAATTATCTCGATACCAATAAATATTAAAGGCAGCAGGATCAGTCTATATTTTTGCAATATATTTACTTGTATAATTATGTCTAAACATTTCCTACAAAACACATTATTATCATAAAGTCAGGGTCTCTGGTCTCTTAAGCTTATTTTGCGTTACGAACTTGATCAGCAAAGTACGCATTGACAAGAATGGTGGCCGTTACATCAGAGACACGCTCGACAGCCAGCGTGTTGAATGCCTGACACGATTGTGACGTTTCATTGTACTGCGTCGCTAGGCAGTGGACGTCCCTCGAACAGACAAATGCACACTGAGCGATAGAACGGACAGTCCTAACGTTGTTTGTTGCTTCACCTCTCAGAACAAACTGCTTGAATGTAACATATGACTGGTATCCTGAAAACCCCCCACTTTATATCGTTGCAAGTAAAGGCCGTCGTAATACAAGATAAACATCCAATAAACAACAGAACGTAATGAGAGCGCCGACGGCATTGAAAGTCAATTTGCAAGATACCGAGAAGTTTCTGCTGAAGTAAATGTTAAAGGAACAGTTGACTGTATGTAAATCTGAACGGCTATCAAACAGAATTTTTTTTTTAGAATAACAACACATAAATGAAACAAGCAGTGTAGAAATATTGCAAACCATCCTATATCAATAGGAAAATCAGAAATATGTATCAAGAGGGATTGGTATTTTGCGAGCAAGTTATTGTCCGGATGTTATTTCTGTCTGGCTAGACGTTTATTTATGCTCTTGTTTTAATTAACTTTAGCATTACATCATAATAATTTACGAGACTTAATGACAAATTCGTTTGGAACATAAGATCATAGTTATATCTTTGTTTTTCTTGTTTTGTTACCATTCATTAAACTGTTACGATCGCTTCATTTCTATTTAATCAGAAAGGTACACTGTTCAATTCGTTGTTGTTGTTGTTGTTTTTGTTGTTATATTTACGTAAATTATTACATGCACGCTAAATGTTTGAGCATCCATTCTGTAGTTTTTAATTCTTATTCAAATTATTAAAATATTTTCAAATAATATGCACAATAATTTGCAGATTTATATAAAAAAACACTGTTATTTGACCCCATTCTCTTGCCGCCCAAAATCGCAAGGTTAATATTTGCCGTCACACAGTTTAATGATATTACAGCGGTCGACAGTAAAAAACAAGAACAATATTTATCTCTTTAAACTATTTAAAGTAACGTACCCCACTAATAATACATTGAAAAAGTATGTTATCTCAAAATCAAATTCGACGATATTCACTTTGTAAAAAAACAACTGAGTATGCAACAAATAAGAACAAAATTGTAGGAACATATTTATTGGAATGATGGCATATATGGAACAAGTGGAACTGCGATAATTTAATCAAAATCTCGTCCCAATCCACGTTTCAAGGGAATTGTTATTAGATTTTGTCATTTTTTTTTAAATTTCATTAGAATTTCATAGCTTACAAATCTTCAATGTTTTTTTTAAAGACTTAACTAATTTTTGTAGTAAAAATAAACGTTGAAATAAAAAACGTACGTTGCCGGTATTCGAACTCGTAATGTCTTGATCTGTCAGCATATGCGCTACTACTGCGCGACGCAAACTTTCATCATTCGGGCGAAACATAATATATATACGAGAGGGTGTGATCGCGTGATCGTCAAGATGGTAACGTCCATGCCTATACGGTTATTTCTCGCCGTTTTATATCCTTAATTGCTTTTGTTGCATTTTTAAATGACGCTCAATGTCTAGGCATATAAGTTAAAAGGTGATTCGCGTTTAATTCGTAATAAAATACACTTTGTATCTCGACTTTACTCCCCGCAAATTTTGTTAGTGAAAATTCGCTGTAATAAGGTCAGCCCGCTAACAAATTTCGCAGCGAGTAAATTCGAGATATAGAGCGGATATTTAAACGAAAATGAACGCTAGTAACTTTCTTGCTGATATTGCTTGAAAGTAAGTTGAAAGTGAGCGGCATTTAGAAAATTTATAAGTAATAAAGGGTATAAAACGGCGAAAGACCTGCCTCGGCATAGACATCGCCATCTTGACTATCACGTGATTACCCCCTCTGTATAGTAAACTTAAAACGATTTTGCCAATAAAAAAAATTGTTTTACGAACGATATTTGTTTCTTTTTCTAAGAGCGTTTTTTCACTAAAAATGGTCCTAGAAAAATACACTAACATGGTGCAAGAAAAATTCTAAGAAGAAAATCATCGAAAAAAATCAAAGAACAAAATGTAAGAATTAGAAAATTCAATGCTAATTTTTTAATCTATTTCGTCTGCAAACATTCTTCTACATCCGGGCATTTTTACCGCATTTTTACACTTAACCGATCGGAACGTATTTTCCATTTGTGGTTATTAAGTCCATTGGCAATCCAATGGAAAAAAGCGTGATTGTGTCATGAGGCACTGAATAAGTCTAATGGATAGATACGATACGAAGATCATTGACCACTAGTTTAACTACGACTTAATACAACATAAAAGGCTTGCTATTCGTTTTTGAAATACATTTAGATCAAAATAATTGTTTATTCTAAATGGCAAATATTGCAAGTGTCGAGTACAGGCAGTTTAACACGTAGCACACGAATACAAGTTAATTTTGACTTAATTTGAAACATATCATTGGATCAAATTTTCTTTTTTAATAGTGTCCAACATCCAATAGGTTGGTTTAAATCGCTTTCATTTGCATTGAACATGTCAACGTATTCAATACGTCATAATACATGTACGGTTAGATTTAAACAGTAACTATCATGGAATAACATTAAAGTCCTAGACCTTCCATGCAATAGCTAAATTTATTCTACAGATTTTAAAAAGATACAATTGTTCTATAGTTACTAAAATTGAACCTGACCTTGATCCCCACCCATCGCATATTCAAGCTGGGGATCGATACGGGGTATTTGTGAAGAATGTTTAGTTTTAATAACTAAATTTGGTATAGACAATTAACTTGTTTTAGTAAAAATGAGATTGACATGTTTGAATAAACTGTCTACATTGATATATGTAACGTTTCAAAGTGTAAAACTGGTATTTATAGTAGAACATTGCACAATACACGTTCCCAACTAAGCCTTTTCTCTCCTTTCACTACTGGGGAGAATGCTATATGTTTTTAAGATACATCTAAAAAAAGTTGAGCCTTTTCCTGAGAAACTTCTCTACCAAAACACCTTTAAGGGTTAATATAGTACATATTTCAATTGGTGTGGGTAAAATGTCCAAAAAAGTCAAACTAACTTTACCAAGCATGCCCCTATGGCTTAAGATTGAGAATACGTTTTTAAAATTGAGGATGTGTAAAAGCACTATATTTTTAATTCAAAATAATTTACCTTCAACCTGGACCTCACACAAACTCAGATAGTGAGTTGGAAATCGTTTGGTTATTCGTATCCATCTTACATACACATTAGGTCGCAAAGCAAACGTGGCGGTTGAGTCAATTTCCCCCGGATGGAAACCGATTAGACGATTGGTGTCTTTCCGAGTCATGCCAACGTACACCTTCACGTTATGGAGCTGAAATGCTAAAATGACAGGATAAAACGTGGAATGTGGTTTCAAAAGTTAACATTATTCATTGTTTCAAGAATGTGAGAAGTTTGTGATTGATTTTTAGGTTTATCCAATGTTGCCACATAAATGATTGATTAATTGTATTGACCGCAGGACACATATAAATTTTAAACCCATAAATATCAAACCGAGGACTCCATTTACTTTTACAGTGCTGTAGCTTGTAGGAAGTTAATAGTTCACTGTTCTGTATGCATGTTCCGTTTTGAAAGACGCTTTTAAATTTTACTCACTTTATTTATTTTAATTCTTTGGACTAAGATCACTTTTGACCTATATTTCATGCAACAATTTTGTTTCTTACTTAAAGTAGAACACACGTTATATTATTGTTGAAGAGTGATTCAAACTGGTAATGCACGTGTAGCTAATACATAAGCTAAAATTAAATGCAATTACTGCACAATATTAAATATTGATTTATGAACATCAAATGTATTATCAATAGTTTAAAACAATACGTGTTTAGCATACCAAGACGCTTTATGTATGTCAATTACATGTATTTACTTCCACACTACCGGCCCAGAGTCGGATACAACGCACATTGCTTTTAAATCGGACGTGTTTGGAATTTGGCTTATTTTGAACGAAAATCGTCTCATATATTTAAACATGAATGCATAAAATGCTAGAGTGAGCGTACAACAACCTCTGACTTAGAACAAAATGTGTCAAACAAAGCAAAATAGTGCACATAAAAACATTAAAGTTAGTTTCCGTTCTTTGTAACAATGAATGCAAAGCATTTTTGTTTTCGTGTTGGTTAATGTTTTATTCTTATTTAGTTATTATATCAAATTATTAATAGCAAACCGATTTACAATAATCCCATCGAAGACGGTTGTATAATTTGACGCTTCCAATCATGTATATGCCTTGGAGGTCTACCTCCCAGTTTACGTTAATGGTTTGTGTGTGCGAACAGGATCCCTGGCTGAATAATTGCGACACGTCGCCGTAAACTGCAAGGTTCGCAGGGGCATGCACATATGGCCACGTGTCCGTCTGATACGCGGGCTTCAGAAGTGCAACATTGTGACACTCTGTGCAATATACAATTAATCATACTTAATAGTCGAAGGTTTCTTAAAGCATATTGGTAAGACTGTACACTGGTTGTGGCGCCGCCCTGTAGATAATAATACATATATTGTTTTCTTAGGTTGATCACGTTTTATGCATAGATAAGTTGTAAATGCTCACAATGTCGATTTGATTGTGCAACATATATTTCACCTTAATGCGCATAGTTTACACGACTTTGGTAACAACATGAAATTGATAATAGTAGTAAAGGCATCGAAAACCAGGAAAATTAACAACATCTTCAGCATCAGTATTAATTATAAATGATGTAAGGAAGTTGTAACTGATGATGCCGACTACATGCAGGACAAACAATCGGTATGATCTACAGGACCACAGGATGAAATAGAGATAACCTATATATATATATATTAGAAACGGTAACAACTTTAAAAACACCAATAATAGCAAAACAAAATACTATTTCAAGCATTCGCACAAACTATTGTTAAACCCTCTCGGGGATTTTTAAGAAATGATGATAATACTTATGTTTTTCAGACACGAGATTCAAACGGCGATATGGAATATCATGAACTTAAAGTCCAGGCATGGATACTTCTAGAACCATTAAGTTTTAACCTATTTATTTTCGCTCAATTCCGTCGAAAGCCTCAGGTTTTTTGAAACGCTCTCGAGTCCGTTTCCTGGGACCAGTACTTGGTGTCTTTGGGAGAGATCTAAAGAACGCTCCGACAGTGGGTATCGATCGTGACCCCCCCGGTCGCTAAGCGGACACCAAAACCATTATATCGCGGCGACCTTAAACTCTTCTAGGGCCATTTGTTTTGAAATGCGAGAAAAACACCATAATGCGCTTTCAGTTTTAAATATTGTGTTAATAATTTGTAAAAAAACAAACAATCCCAAGTGTATTCATTGACCCATTGACTAATTGTAATCGTGTAAAGGAAAGTGATAGTGAATCAGGCCATTCATATAAATAACTTGAATTGGAGTTGACAACTTGAATCTTCCAATTATACGTCATGTTCAATGACCAAAGTCAGTTTTTGAATAATATATTATCAACAGATTGATGATATTTGTATCAACACGAAATCTACTGATTTGCAATTTAAAGATAGGCGAGCAATTTAACGCCCCATTAAGACTTATACAAAAACAGCATTAAATATGTATTGAGAATCTGATGTCATATAGATTTTGAGTCACACTTATTAACAGAAATGCGACACCTGAAAGGTTTTACATTTATATTAAAACCAAATATCAATGAATATTGTCGGTTGATTTGAGGCTTTTAACGAAATATGATATGTCATATAATTGCATAACAAGAAATGGATAGTTTTAGTAAATAACAATAATGGATATTTTGGCTTTTAATATCGTTGTAATCAATTCAGAGATACGTTGTAAATACCATCAGATACATCAATTTTATATCTGACAAACAAATGTACGATACACATGCTGAAACTCATAAAAAAAGTCAAAGAGTATCATTTATCAATGATCAAATATTACAATATTGTTGCTCTAAAGTGTGCATAGGTTCCTGAATAACAAAGTCCCTCTAAGCCAGTGTCACGTCACCTGTTTTCTTTCCAAAATCCTACAAGTTTCTGTGATAAGCGTGTCTTTCGCTCATCCTGCGTAGTTATTTTTGACATACATTTGATACCAAGTGTGTTGTAATCCCAACGAGATACTTAGCATTGTTTGAATGTTTAAAGTTCAAATAAGTTTCGCTCTGTGCACCGAACCGAGTTTGACAGTTTCTCGAATCTGAGTTCAAATCAGTCAATGAAAATGTTGATCCAAAGTTGATGCATAAGCACATTTTAACTGTTTACTCAGCTCCTCGCGTGGGTCCAGTAAACTGCTGCTTGTTCTGTTTTCAAAACGTTCGGTAATGTACGAGATAGTGTGTAATTTGTTTCACCAAAATAAAGCCACAGCTCATAATTGGGTTCACTAATTTTAAGTTGCAATAGTGTCACAATCAGCTGTCTGAATGTTCTTATGACGTTCTATCAAATCCCGTTCCACTTGGCAGTACAAAACCTTCAAAACATCAAAATGATTTAGCCCAGAATACCCTTTCAAATGTATGTCATTGTATGTGAAGAATTGCAAATAAAATGTCTGGGCTCTCACTTTACTTATGAGAGCAGCATTTTCACAGAAAAGCCTTTGACGTTCACCCCAATTAAACTGTACAAGTTTATATACCAACTGAGTCGCTGATGATGTGCCTTTTGCAAGATCAAACGACTCTGAAATACGTGTTGAGCATCGGAATTCTAGGATCGTTGAAACAGCTGCTGTGTCCTTCTGTTTAGATCTTATTTTCAAACTCGTGTACTTGGAATTTATCGGGAAGGGGATTGAATAAAAAGTATTCGGCCCATGCTCACTGAGTGTGCCAACCCCGGTTTCGGATGATCATACACTGTGGCCGGCTTGTTTTAAATATATAAAGGAACACATACAGTGTTTTATGATAAAACCTTAGTAAGCTTTTTACTGGAACTGTACCATGTATGCACTAAAAGTTGAAGCACTGTAATAAAAACACAACATGTTTTGCATATTGCATATTGCAAGTGTTGATGTTAACATTCACTATATGGGTGTAATTCCCACTCCGTCCACAAGTAACATTATGTTACGAGACAACTGTCCCCCAAATACCAACTCGCCCAGGACGAATCGCCCCAAAAATATGGTAAAATCGCCCCTAAATCAATAAGACAACTAGCCACAACCGCAATAAAACTCGCCCCTAATATAGTACTGACTCATCCCAATTTATAATCATACATGCATTTTTTTCTCTATCAATTTTTTGTCTCTGCATATTTTTTTATTTAATTTAGCGATGCAATTGTGTGTTTAAATAAATATGTATTTGATTATGTTTTGGAATATGTCTAATTCAGGTCACCTGAAATAAAGTGTTAATTATGTATGATTTGGCATTACAATTATTTTGTAAATGAACTATTTGTAAAGTTAGCACTGCTTTTTGTTTGTTTATTTTGATGTATGATAATCCAGGTATTGTAGAAATAGAGAATACTATGTTAGTGTTATTGTGTACTTGAATTTATGTGGCGAGTTGAAGAAAAGTACCATTGCTGAAAATTAAAGAGATTAAACGTTATATACCTCTAATCAAATGTATTCAATTCATTTAATTACACATGTTTTACTTAAAATAATAAGTATTTAATGATTATTTACAAATAATGTTCTATCAAAAAGGAAAAATGATCGCCATGAATGAAACGTGTGACAGTGTAAATACACAACGCATAGAACTGGAACAACAGATTTAACAAATATCACGCGAATTACACAGATCGGTTTATTTACGTTGTGTAAAAATTGAAATGTTGTCCGAATTTTGTGATTCTGTGCCGAGTGGTAGTGGACAGAATGAAAATCAATGTTCTGATTACTGACGAGATTAGGTTCGGATGTTGAACACTTGAAACTGCTGAACCTTAGAGATGATTCTGCATCGTGATCATCTTGCTGTTCACTGCATATGTAAATCCTTGCTGTTGCTGGTGGGGACGTCACAGTTGCAGTGACTGGATTGCGTCGTTTCCCAGAGAGGATGTGTTGATTCATAAATAATTAAATACATATTGGATGTTTTTGTGGCCTTTGAAATGCATAATGTCAGTAAGTGCAGGTCCCTGAGCTTTTGGACCATTCGCGAACAGAGTGGCTCTTCAGGCGCTGACAGTCCAGCCCGCACTGCTCAGCTATTCTTTGAACCATGTGTCCCAGTTTCCTAATGCCAACCCTCTGCATCATAAACCACTCGCTATTTTAGCCTGACAAAGCCTAGGTCCATAGCGCAATGTGGAATGTGACTTCCTGGCTAACAATATGCCTTGGGTCGTTTAAAGGCAAAAAACTTGTAGGCTT
Organism: Dreissena polymorpha; assembly: GCF_020536995.1. Taxonomy (NCBI): domain Eukaryota; kingdom Metazoa; phylum Mollusca; class Bivalvia; order Myida; family Dreissenidae; genus Dreissena; species Dreissena polymorpha. The sequence goes on along the minus strand of NC_068355.1, from coordinate 105,332,362 downwards.
TAGTCTTGTGTGGCATACGTGCTAGGCGGAACTTTCCTGATGTTTGAATATCACCTCCTGTCCTTGGTTTGTTGCACATTTAGTTCAAGGAACTCCGTGCAATCTGCTGCCTGTTAGGGGGATAAATCTTCCCAGTAAAAAAAGAGACGAACATTGGAAACCTAGAAAAGTAAGGCAATTTAGTTTGAAAAAATAATAACACATCTTAGTTAAATATAATTTGAATTGTTTTTGTTCAAATAGTAAATTTTAAACTGTTGTGTTGTACCGTGTGAAATAAATGGACAATGCTGACTTATTTAGTGTAACATTTTTTATTATTTGTAATCATTTCATGTTACTTTATTGTGTGTGTTTTCATGCAATATAGAAGAAAACTAAACAAAAAGGATTAAACGAATAATAAATCACTCAAACCGCAGATGATACTGCTCCGTGGCTCCTCGAAGGCAAAATTGGACAAAGGTGTAGCACCACATAGTAATCAGCAAGACACTGGGCGTCTGTCAACCAAGAATATGCTCCTGGTATGAAGCCTCAATCTCCTCGTCTGTAAATGGAGAAGATGCTTTCGGCTTTTTTTTTCTTGGCCCTGCATTGTAAGACTCTTGGACTCTGCTGCAAAGGCTTCATTAGATAGACTAAACTCGGGGCCAGTGTGTGACATCATCAGATATGGATATTTTTTGTTTTTTTAGTTTCCTTATATTTTGTGTTGTTTTAGTTTCCTTTCTATTCTTGACAACATTTTTTTTTTCAAATACTCGAGGGTTTATTATCTGTTCCTGACTTAGTCTTGCATAAAAAATGAAATTTGCAACATTTTTATCAAAAATATGAACAATCAGGTACATACAAGTCTTTGATCTTGCCTTTTAATATGAGGAATCATTAAAAGTTTTAAACATCGCTTTTTCCAATGTTTCTTTGTTTTGCTCTAAAATACGTTTTTAACAGTGCTAATGTCAACATCCTCAAATAATACATGTTTATTTAATAATTTTCTATTTATAAATTCCAATTGTTGAATGTTTGGAAGCAGACGATAGTAATCAGTGTGTAATAGCGATTTATTTATTAATTTTATTCTTATGTTGATTGTCATTGATAATAATTTTATAAAATAACAGAAAAATCCTTTTTTCTTTTGTCTAAAAACATGCTTATTAAAGATCTTGATACATTTTAACTATTTATCTCAAACAGAGGTGAAATGTAAAAAGAAAAGTAGTCTCTGTACATATACTAGCCTTTGGATGAAGGCAAGGTGTTGAATAAACATAAAGTTTATTCAATTGGCGTAATGTCTTCTATGAAATCATTTAGCTATAGGATAAAATGTAGTGTGGGTACGTAGAAATATTTTTTAAATATAATTGTAACGTTAAAATGAACATTCAAGTTAGGATGTAGGAATTTTCAGCCGGGTCCTCACATTATTATTTTATATACAAGCTGAAGTTCAACATTGAAAAATCAAGACAAGTATCCGTCAATTTTAATAAACAATTGTAAGAAATATAACTCACCAGAAAAATGGCCACAGAACACCAACATTTTGTCGTAACTGGCTTTGTATAATATCAGATTAAGATGAGATTTGCCGATTTAAGTCGGCCATTTTCAAGCCTGTGTGAGTTATTTCCTAGTGTCCCTTTGATGAACAACTGCATGGGGTTGACGATGAAATTACTTTCCCTTTTACTTTGTCATGTCTATTTGAACAACCGCATACTGCACAACACGCAGGCATTTATACTTCGTTTTTATCATATTTTCACACAATAATTTCGTCCTTTGCTTATTGAGGTTTTGCAAAACCGATTTTGTCTTAGTTCTGTTTACCAAGATTGTGGCGAGCACTTTTTTAAGTCACGCGAATGAGCGCAAAACATGTCACAATAGGAAACAGTATGATATGAAATTTCACGTAACATCCTTTAATGAAATTGGTGGCCAGCTACTGTACAGCTCTTAGCCAGTATTCATTTTCAGCGGGTCACCGCAAACGCGTTTTTTGTTAGGAATCGCCGCGGACGTCGGAGTTTCACCGGTCCGCGATGATCGTCGTGTCAGACCATCGCGGACGTAATTTACTTCGGCAAAAAACACAGCAGGCATTCGTCCACCGTGGTCCGCGGTGACGATCCGCGGCGTTACACCGTGACCTTAACTATTTAATCTCAAAGTAGATTTTAAATAAACAAACATGTATTTATCTTTCGAATATATAGATATCATAGCGCATGTTATTATTAATTTTATTATTATTATTATTATTATTATTATTATATTATTATTATTATTATTATTATTATTATTATTATTATTATTATTATTATTATTATTATCATCATCATTCTTCTTCTTCTTCTTCTTCTTATTATTATTATTATTATATTATTATATTATTATTATTATTATTATTATTATTATTATTATTATTATTATTATTATTATTATTATCATCATCATTTTATTATACATGTAACACACATTCAATGGAGCGGGATCAATTAAAAAAACAACTGATATTGATAACATGTGCGAAATTTCCTATTAGTAACTCCATCCCCGGAAACTCGATATGATGTGAAAAGTTGGACGTGCTTGGAAAAGTTTCCGATAAATTTTGCTGAATTTCGTTAGGGTAGGTAAATCCAGTTCTATAACTGTTTAAAGGCATTTTAAAATTAAAATATATTTTGGTATATGCAAAGGAGGTATTATCATGTATGTTAGAAAAATCCTGGTTATTATTATTCAGGATTTATTGAAATATGGCTAATATTGAAGTCGACGATGCAGGGATTTGTCCCCTATTTAGCATTTTATTTACAAATTTCTTTAAATTTGAAACAGTGAAACAGTTTTTGCACCGAACATGATATCAACCAATGGCCCCGAGTAACTTATCCGCCAGGGTTTCTTAAAAAATCTTATTGGTGGAGAAATTCGACTTAACATTCAACATGTTGATGAAAAAATGATATGACGCGGACAGTACAAGCCGATAACGCTCACACAAACTGAAATAAGCGTGAATAAAGTTTACTTTTGTAATGCCATACAGGTGTTTTAAATTGATTGATTGGTTAAAAGATTATGTGCTAATGTGTTAGGGACTCGAGATGGCGTAAAACATTACGCACACGAATATTATTCTACACGAGTTATCTTTTTTTGATCTGAGGGTATTTAATGGTGTATTCAAATATATTTCCTCATGTTTATTATTTTTCACAGAAATAGGAACATTGTATTATGATTATCTTCGGGAATCTACGTCTATAGGCTATAAATACTGTTATTTATACTTATAAGTTTTTCTTCATCGTTATTGGGAAACAGAACAAAACAAGTTTATATCATAGAGAAATTTATAATTAAAGGATTTTATATATTCACCACGAACAATACAAAGGTATACATGTATGTTATATCTGTTCATAATGAACCTTTTCTCGAATGAAATTTTCTAATAACAAACCTCCACAATGATCTGCCGTGCGTCCATCGCGATCCGCGATTAGTCCACGGCGTTCCGCGATGACTTCTAACTGTGATAGTGTCCACGGCGTTTATGTGAGGACGCGAGAAACCGCAGAGAAAACACCGCGAACAAGAAACAATAACGCAGCGATTGTCCGCCCGCGGGCGTGTTTGTCCGCGGTGGCAGCGCGGCATTTGATAACAAAAGTGCTAATAAAAACAAGTGAAATTTCATGCAGAAACAATTTAAACAAAAGATAAAGCACGAAACGCAATCTATACTCACGCTCGATGTAAAACATGTCAAATGATTATGTAAACAGGGTAAATATAATATAAAAGAGTGGAAGAGTGGAACAAATGATAATTTCAATATGAAGAATTAAATACAATTTGAAAAATATAAACATACAAGTTTATTCACATGAACCTGTAATTCACCGCAAAATATCGAGGCCGCGGTGGTCCACCGTGATCGCGGTGGTCCACCGCGAGATTTATTGACCGATAACGCCCGCGCTCGTGTTCTTATCAACATATCTGATCGAGCCTGTCACCGCGATTTTCCATGTCGAGACCAGTGCGTTCCACGCTGTTCCGCGGTGGATCGCGGTGACGAAAGTAGTTTCCACGCTGGGCTGAAACACGGTGATAGGTGGCGGGAGGCAGAAATCGCGCTAGACGTAGTATACGTACCAGCATTGCGACCACAACGCATTTGTGCAGACTGTAAACGGCATGTGTGAATATATTGGAAAACACCAGTCAGTGTGTGAAACATTGGGCTTTCTTTCGAATTTCAAATTTAAGCTATATCCATTATGTCGTAGTTTTAAATACCACGACTCAAATCGGCGAGGCGCTTAATTATTTAAGTTAAACCAGTTAATACACCAAAACTAGATTGTTCCCACGTATGACACATGTCAACGTGTAGATCACGCTCTAGTTCATAAATATGTTAAGTTCTCAGCAACAATTTAAGAGCGGTTTTCTATTAAGCCATTAAAGCAAAGGCATAACTACGTTATAATTATTTAATCTTATCAGAAATTGAACACATTATTATAAGCGCTATATAACTAAATACATTAAGCTTCAAATTACGTTTTAAGATACTATAAGCATATTTAAACTATATTATAATACCATAGATTAACATTTTCATAAGTACGTAATTAATGAAATGAAGTTGATGAAATATAAGTTCTTACCCGATGACATTATACATCCAACAGTGAAAACTACTGTCATAGGAGACACGTACATTTCGGAGTCTTGTATGGAATGCTGAACGTCTTAAACACGTGCCGATAAAACGACGTTGAAGTTTGATTTGTATTATTCCAAAATAAAACCCTGGTACATCTTTTAAATAAACCTAGTTGGACTGTGTGTATTCTTTTAGTAAGTCATGAAAGCTTTCTGACAACCTTGTTAAGAAATATAATATTCCTTTTACCTGACCATGACGGAGAAACCAGTCACCTCCGATATAACTGAATTAATATTTCATGAACTAAATTATTTTTCGCGACGGCAATACTAAAAAGATTAAATCGTTCCGATACATGATTTTGTTTAAATTGCATAGATGATAAATCGGAAACATAGACGTTTGCAAATTATCGACATTCAAGGCAATCATGCTGTTTTTGCGTGAAGAGCCATACAACTCGGATTATTAATGCCCGAGTTCAAACGAGGAAAGGGCAACCCTCTGAAAAATCATCGGAGCAGAACGACCTTACAGTATACGGACGTAAAAGATAAATGCAAAGTAGTCGAGAAAATAAAGAGGAAAGAGATTAAACTTAACCATGTCAAGTGCCATCTCACACAAAATCAGATGTGGTATTTGGTCACCATGTGTCAAAAACTGGTGGTCTGCCAGGTCCGTAACATATTGAATATACAGTCAACAATTTAATCCAAACAATTCAAATACCATTTTTTGGCCTGGGGCGAAGCCCCTAGGCCATAGTACTGATACCGATTTTTGAGACAAGGTGACTTGGCTGGCTGCCAAAACAATCACGAATGAATGCATTTGTGAAAGTCCGATTTACCACTTGGCGGTCATTCATGCGCATTCAAAGAAGACGGACCTATACAAACAAATAGGTCCCTGCAAAGAAGTTCTCAATAACCCGCATTGTAAATAATGAATATCACTATATAACATGACAGTGTTATAAAACGTGTAAAAAATATTATTGAAGCAAAATTGCTAAGCATTGGGTACGACATAGTTTTTATTATTGTTTGCATATTCATGCGAGAATAAGTTCCTCACTTGACGGTCTAGGCCGAAAATATACGGAGACAGTAAGAAGATTTTTTACTGATACATTTTTTTAGGTATTAGCTCTCTAATGAACTTCGTGCAATATCGCATTCTTTCGTACATATCCGTCACTCCGAACGCTGGACTGTGCGGAAAACTAAGAATATTCTATAAATACGCTATGAAATACTTAATGTAGGACCCATCTACATCTACATTGTACATCGCTGCAATCACGCATGATTATTATGCGACGGGTGGTGAAAGAATAAGAATAAAGAATGAGGGACAGTAAAGTAAGAAGAACTTGATAGTTAAAAGACAGAAGGAAAATAAAGCAGAACACCAGCTACGTTTCGCCCTTCTCCCTCATGCCTCTCCGGCTACGGTGGCCGCTGAGAGGATTGAACCTCAACCGGCACAGCCACGCGGGGTCATTAGGAGTTACTTTGTAGCTGGCGCTGACAACTTATTCAGAATCTGGTAGTTGCTAACCCCCGCTTGAAGGATACCAAGTCGGGGGATTCAGCGATGGAGGCTGGTAGGTTGTTTCAGGTGGCAACTATACTTGGAAAAAAGCTGTGGCGATAGTATGAAGTGGATGTCGATAATGGCAGGAACTTGATGGAGTGGGATGCTCGTGTCCGGCTTGAGCCAGGGGAAAGGTATTTCGAGACTGGTATGTCCACGAGGTCGTTGGTTATCTTGTAGACCATTGTCAGCTTGGCTTTTGTTCTTCTGGACTCTAGAGTTTCCCACTGTAGATGTTCGAGCATTGATGTGACGCTACTAGTATTGTGATATCTGTTCGTCACATAGCGGGCTGCTCGTCTTTGGACCATCTCCAGGTCGTGGATCTGCTCCTTATGGTATGGGCTCCACACAGTGCCGCAGTACTCTAGGTTTGGGCGAACGAGGGAAAAGTATGCTGCACTTTTTACCACCTCGTTGCCTATCCGTAAATTCCTGCGTAGGAAACCAAGGGAACTGTTGCCTTTCTTGATCACTTTTTGAATATGTGGCTTCCAGGACATGTCCTTTGTTAGCTCCACCCCAAGGTATTTTGATGCGTCTTCACATGCAAGCGTGTGGCCTTTGAGGGTGTAACTGTACAGGAGAGGTGATCGCTTTCTGAACACTCGCAAAATGCAGCACTTCTCTGGGTTAAAGGACATTCCCCAGAGCTTCTCCCAGTCCCACAGGCGACGGAGGTCTTCCTGAAGCACTTCACTATCCTGCTCCGAGGATATTTCTCTGTATGCTACACAGTCATCGGCGAAAAGCCTGGTCTTGGAAGAGACTGTAAGGGGTAGGTCGTTAATGTAGACAAGGAAGAGGATCGGTCCCAGAACGCTTCCCTGGGGCACTCCACTGACTACTGGGGCGGGATCTGAGATTGCTCCGTCGACAGCAACTCTCTGTGTTCTGTCTGTCAGGAAGGCTCGGATCCATTCCAAGGTCTGGCCGCGTATGCCGTAGTGGTGCAGCTTGGTCAGCAGACGCTGGTGTGGAACTTTGTCGAACGCTTTGCTGAAGTCCAGAATGGCAAGGTCATGTTGTTTCCCTTTGTCTAGTGACTTCAGGAGTTCGTCCGACAGAGTTAGGAGTTGCGTTTCACAGCTCCGCCTCCTTCTGAATCCATGCTGACCGTCAGTAAGGATGTTGTTCCTGTCCAGGTGTCCCATGACATTGCTGACAATGATATGCTCCAGCATTTTACAACATATGCAGGTGAGTGATACTGGGCGATAGTTGCTTGCTTTGTACCTGTCTCCCTTTTTGAATATTGCAGACACTGTAGCAGTCTTCCATATATCTGGGATGGATCCAGCTGACAGGCACTTTTGGTATATAAGGGAGAGGTATGGGGTGCACTCATTTGCCAGTTCTTTTAGTACCCTTGCTGGAAGAATATCTGGGCCCGATGCCTTTTGGGGGCTAAGCTTCATCAGCAGCTTCATCACTCCTTGGGTCATAACCACGATATGTGGCATGGTTGGTGCTGGTTCCCCATCTGGTGTTGGGTTGGCATTACAGTCCTCGTCGTTGGTGAACACTGACTGATATTGTCGGTTCAGTATGTTGGCCTTGTCTAGTGGGTCGCTGTATAGCCTGCCATTTTCTTTCAAGGGTGCCACCCCAGAGTTGTCCTTTCTGGTCGCCTTGATGAAGTTCCAGAACCTCTTCTGCTTGTTGGCTTTCTGGTCTTCTTCTTGGTCGCCTACTTCTATGAGGTTCTCGATGTATTTCCAATAAGCCTATCTCTCTAGTCGCTGAGAGGTAGCTTTGGCCTGGAGATAGCTATGACGATCTATCGACTTTCCTGTCGCTTTTTGTCGGGCGAAGAGTTTATTTCTCTTCCTGTGGAGGGCCTTGACCGCTTTTGTAATCCAAGGTTTGTGTACCTTATTTCCAGACAGCATTTTTGATGGAATGTGTTGGTTCATAAGTCTTTTTAGGAGCTCCTCAAAGATAGACCACGAGTCATTAACTGTCATATCCTTGGTGTTTTCCATAAACTGTGAAGTCTGTGCGGACAACTCATCGCGCATCGACTGATAGTCGGCTTTCCTGTATTGGTATACCTTTCTTGGCCGTTTCTTCACCTTCCTTGGGCGTAAGCTAGAATCCACAAATATGGCTTCGTGGTCGCCTATCCCAGGGATGGTCTCGCATTTATTGATGAGAGTAATGTTGTTTGTGAAGAAAACATCAAGAATGTTACTGGTGTACTCCGTGATACGCGTGGGCGACTGGACAATTTGGTCAAGTGATGCGTCCTTTGCTATTGACAGGAGCTGTTTACATTGGGTGTTGTTTGTGGCCTGTGGTTTAGGGCATTCATTTTCCAAGTCAATGTCAGGCAGGTTGAAGTCACCTCCCAGACATAGGTGGGCGTTTCTTGGGATTCTGGTGAGAATGGCGTTGAGTTCCTCTATATATTCCGGATCAATGGATGAAGGTGGTTTATAGCACGCACCAATGTAGAGGTCTTGTGCTCCTTGAATTTGGACCTTGATCCACACCGCCTCTAGTTTGTTGTCTGCTTTCAACTCTTCTGGTTTGTCACTCCTGTGTTTGTCTGATACAAGGATGAAAACTCCTCCTCCAGTGGTTTTCCTATCTCGGTCTTTCCGGTAAGCATTAAAGTTGGCCGGAAACACCTCAGACGATCCAATAGAGTCATCGAGCCATGATTCCGTGCCAATGACTATATCAGCCTGTGTCGCTCCAATCATGTTCTGCAAATCTATAGCCCAAATAATCGGTATTTATAGTAAATGAAACATAACAAAATGAACTTTTTAAAAATAAAACTGTAAAATGCAGAAGATAATTTTAACGTGAACGTAATTTAAATACATATTAAACAAACATTTTAATCCAGATACCATAATTGTAATAAAGTTGTTAATGTACTGCGATGCCGTAATTAAATTCTACATTTATATTGAGACAGCGAAACTTAACTGAAGAATATAAAAATATACTATAAAAAGTTACCAAACAACAGAGACGTGTGCGCTACTAAGGGGCGCAGTCCGCTATGCGGACTTTTCAACTCTGTCCAATCGACGGAGTAACCTGGGCTCTATGAGCCCACCATCATCGGGTATTGGTCGTGGTTGCCCGATGTCTTTCTTATTCTTATCTTTTAACACCACTTTTCCTCCCGCTAACAACCTCACTTATCTCTACATGCCTCATTTAATTTATATGTTTTCTATCACTCTTCTTGTTCCTTTATCCCTCTCCTACCATTAGCAATCTCTACTCTAACTATTCTCTTTCTTCCCTCTATCTCTGCTCAAACTCTACTTTCCTCTCTTTGAATTCGCAGTATTCTCACGCACACTTCTTGACCTCACTGGCATAACATAGTTTCTTTTAGCGTCTATTATCACTCTAACCTGTCTTTTTTTCTCACTCCGCTCTGTCTTTACTCTTTTTTTATTATCAACTCTCAACTAACACTTCTTAATTTCTCTCAACACTTGCATCTACCGCCTTCTATCTTCCCATCTATGCATTACTATGTATATTGCTGTGATAATATATTTCATGTTGTCTGCATTATGTAGTAACTATGGTATGTTCATATTTTTACCAAATAAAATCAATCAATCAATCTACCCAATCTCATTCTTTTCTCTCTTTCAATGAAAAAAGTATTCCCTATGCTAAAGGTACGTATTCAACTGTATAAGTCATAGCAATTACCACTTACAGATCGTGTTTAAAAAGAAAAATTCACGGGACTCGCAAACTGTATATATCGGCGTACTAGTTGGTTATTGAAATGAAAGAACTGTTTCCGAACATGATTATTTTAAAATCCTTGTTTTAAATAGCGGTGTTTGAAGTGTATGATTGTTTAAATGACATTGTGCATTTGTAATGCAAAAATGAATTTTTTAATTAAATGATTTTCGGACCCGCCGACTCTATTTTTTGACGAAAGCAAAAAAAAAAAAAAAATATCGATTTTTTTCGGATGCGAAAAGGTGGTTTTTACACACAAAACGCGTGTCGGGTTTTAGAACAAGTTCAAATGAGTTATAAATCATCATAACAAACCCAGTTTTAATAACCCACATTAATACGTGAACATCCTTCATCATGTACATGTGCTGGAATTTACCAAACGCTACGCCATCTTTGTTCAAGAACGCTACTACGCTTTCATCAGCAAAGTCTGCTAATTTCCCAATAATTATGCAACCGTCAAATGAAATCCTGAATGGAATCGATTTGTAAGTTAACATTTTATCATTTCTTTACAATTTTTAAAATTAATAGTATTACAATGACTAAAAATTATTATGAAAGCAATAAGACAAGAACGATTTTAATTTAACAGGTGCTCGAATTGCGAAACCCATTTACGCCTATCAACTTTAAACCTTCCATATTTTACGCACAAATACGGTCATGTTTTAAAGAATACAATTTTAAGTGTTGTTTAATTAAGTTGTAGTGAAGAATATGTGCATATTATATGTGCTTTTTCGTTATTTTCAATGGGTACGAAATGGGTACAAAACTTCGGTTTGTTCCGATCTGGTTCGTACCAAAAGTTCAAAAATCGCAAAATCAACAGTTTTTAAAACGATTTCAAACCATGAATGTCCCAATAAAATATTATGGGGATTATTATCGGATTAACGTCAATTGTGTTATCTTGGGATAAACTGTCACGGAGAACAATAATTATAACGATTATTAGGGACGCTATTTATTTAATCAATACCATGACAGTAACACATGTTAATCTGTTTCAACAGGCATTTGTGAACATTTATGTTTAACAGTTCCATTATTATAATGTTCTGGGAACGATATATTTTAATTTAGATACAACCATTTCTGAAATAAAAAGTAGGTCTTCCACTCGATGTACTATATTTCGGATATGTTAAAATTCGGACATAAAGATAGTGATATTTATGTGGTGATTTTGTGTATATAGTATGTGAAAATATGTTTTGTGTTATTTCAGACAACAAGAATTTAGTATGGCGATGATCCTGAGCATTTCTGTCAAGAAATAGATGTGAAAAATATTCATTTAATTGAACCTGGAAATCAACCACCACAGCTAACAGAAAACCTTTAACAATAGATGTTGTTGTAGAATTTGTAAAATGTGATAATAAACAGAAGTTGATGTATATCATGTCCAAATGACCAAATGTAACTGGTTAACAATTTGAATTGAGGTGCTTTATTTTCTGATGTTTGATTTATTTTTCCTTTCAGATGATGTATATTTGTGTGGTTGTAGGTTTTAATGAATAATTCTGATCGAAACATTTATTCAGTATACTGTTACCTTATTATAAATGTTATTATATTATGTTGGTTATCTGTTTTATCAATTGGAATTTTTTGTATTTATATAAAAATAAAGCTTATTAAGACTTATGAAGGTTCTTAATGTTATTTATGTGTTAACATATTTCTCAAAGAAATACAAATGTAGTCAATGCCATTATTCATTAATGTAGTAGATGTTCCTTAAATGATTGTCTTATTAATAAAGTTGGAATTACCGGTGGTTTTCACACCGCAAAAAAGTGGCGACAACTTTTTGGGGGCCAGTGAAACCCCTGAAAAGTGTTTTATTATGCTGTTTGTATTTGTCTGCGGTATTGATTTTTACTGCACGATAAACTATTAAATGTTTCTTTTTAACCTCAATAGCTTATTTGTTGTTTGTTGAGATAAAGTATTTTTAATGCAAAATATGGATTCCTTGTGAAAATTACAACATATAGATGGCAAGTTTCAACCAAATCAGACAATTTAAACAAAAATATAAATTCAAATGATAGCAAAATGAAAAAAAGTTTTTTTGTTCCACGCACGAAGTCCGCAAAACACACAGGTACTATGACCAAAATTCTCAGCAAAAAAATCACCAAAAAGTTTATTTATATGGACAAGTGAAAAAAACAAACATAACTTTTGAACCAGTTAAGATATTTTTAAAATTCAAACTAATTTAAAAACTGCACATCAGACCTACATTCTGATTATGATCATTTTGTACATCAACATGTTTGAAAAAAATCACTGTGGTTGCTTAGTAGACAGAACTTCATACCATAACATTTTAAAAATGAGAGCATATTTGGTCATCCATCTTTTTTTCCGTCCTCCTACCCGATACGTTTATAAAAAAAATCCGAAAATCATTTTATAAAAAATTATTGCCTAAGGTGTGAAAGGCCCTTGTAACGGTAAGGTTAAATATGCTTGTGTCTGTCCTCTAGTTATACAGTGATGTCGTGGTCTAGCGTGGTAAAGGCCGTAAAAAAATCTGCGGTTGCAAGCTCTGTGACTCAATTTAGACCTTGAACAGCCTGCAGCAGATAATCCTGAGGCCGGGAAAGAGCATGACGAACCTTCGACCGTTGAAGCTGGTGCCCTTACTTCCTCTATTTAGTCCCAATTCGATGTTGAAGAAAGTAGAAATGTTTTCCAGCAGAAACGCAGGAAAATGCAGACAACCCTTACATAGGACCAGGAACAGGCTATTGTTTTATTGGCTCGGTGCACATCCAATCCTATACAACAAAACGCTAAATGAGTATAAAGAAACCCAGAAGAAAGAATATCGCTGGAGGGAACGGGCCAATCTGCTTGGTAAAGACGCTGACATCATCAAACCTGGTAGAACAGCATTCGTACAAGGTATGGGCGGCTGAAAAAAACGATCCGGTGCTCCAGATGAGGAACTAACAGAACGGGACAGTTGAATCCTGCGTGAGTTTTGTTTCCTGCAGCCTCATATCATTGAAGTAAAAAAACGCACCGCTGTTAGTGTAAGGACATAACTAACCATTCATTATAGGGTCGAAATTATGTCATATGCTTGAGTGTTGATGCCTTTGGAACAAACGAATTTCCAAGCGAAAACTGATCAGAAGTCAATTGATAATGATTAACGTTACATATTAAGCTGGTGTGATGGTAGTATTGATTAAAAAGCCAAAGGACAACATGTTGTTTTCTTTGTTAATATCCATTGCAGAAGAAAATGTTGATACTGTATTAATTCGTGCTTATTTTCGTAACAGATTACGGCGAAGTTGGTCCCAACAAACCCTGACTCTGCTGATGCCCAAGCTGATACCGCTGATATAGGCCCTTTCTACATTGACGCACTCGATGATTCCACTACAACGGTATCCACTTCGACAATTGTATTTTCAACATCAACGTATTCAAGAGCTTCCCGAATTCAAAACCGGTCCTGTGATGATGCAATCTTGGCAGACCTGGCAGGTAGTCCGGAACAGCTTATTAACTTGCAGCGAGAGTTGCTGGGTCGCATCAAGAATACACCTGAACCGAATGAGCGTTATGCCTTCATGGACTGGGTTAAGCATTCCGTCGCAGGCCTTAATAAGACTCTTTGGCGCCGCTTCCAGGCTGACGTAAAACAACTGGTCAGCCGCTTCACTGACATGCAGGAACAGCAGCAACAACAGCTCCAGCTTTGACCTGACATTTCCTCAAACAAGGATAGTGATCCCTGTTGCAAACAATGGAAGCCTAATCCCTCGCAATGGCCCTCCCATATCGTTAATACAACGTCCGTGTGGTAATCTCAGGAACGTGCTTGGATACAACAGCAGCAGTTTCAGCAGCAAGACAAGAAGGCGCGTGCCCGTCCCGTAAGTAGACCGAGACAAGAGGAATTAAGTATGGTGTTTTCATGCTTTAGCTCACTGTTAGATATGGATGACGGACAACATGGACTCTAGCAGCATCATTTTATTTTTGCAGCAGTCAAACTTCTTAAAGCTATTTTGAAGTCGTGTCAGACATGCACTAAATTGACAATAGTAGTTCATTTTGTTTTTTAAAATCAGATCAGTTAGACACTGTCATGTGTACGATTTTCTGCATACTCTTTAGTTTAAAATTTGTATTTATAAAGGCAATACTTGTACTAGTGTAAACTCGATTGTATAACTGTTTGGTTTTCAATCAAAATTTAATTGTTATTTATGTCTGTGTGTCTTGTCGTTTTGTTTTTATTTGTGTATGTTTTAAGAATGAGAGTTTTGATTCTTGTAATAAAAACTCTTACTGCTGTTTTTTAATTAAAAAAAGCCTTATGGTTGGTACCATCAGCTTTGTTGTCAAAGAACTTAAGTTGCCTTAAACGGGTTTATACCTATATTTGCAATGCGATTTTGTTACAATATTTGTGTCAAATGTTTCTGATTCATACACGAAGTATACGAATAAAACTCATATAACCATAGCTTTTTTAAGTATACTAGTGTAATTTTATTACTCCATATACTTAGACACGTTGATCTGCCTGTAATCTTTCTGCGGCTACATTTATTCGATGTTTCCATACCTTTACCGTATTTTACTTGGGTATAGTTTTACCAAATTGCTCACGAATGGAGTGTTACTCATTATTTGGGAAAAAAAAAAACATAATTCAAATACATTATATTCATGTTCTATTGTTTACAACAGTATATACATATGTCAAACGCTGTTAAAATGGCTTCTTTTGTATATTACATTGCATAAAATTCATTTTGCAAAAAAACATACATAATAGAACTGTACTTTAATTCACAAATAACTACAGAGATTTTTCACAATCTTGACTGTATCCAAAATTGCAGCTTGAAAAAAACATATTCAATCCATCACTACACAAACGCCATCTAAGTTCGCAAACAGTAATTGTAAAACGTCACTCAAAACAGATGTTTATCCGTTATTACTTGCTTATACCGCACATATACTGCTTAAAATGTCCAACACTGTACATAATAACACATAGTTGTGGGGAATCATTCTTTCCTGCCATGGTACCGATCCTACCGGGCTGTTAAAATATAGTTTAAGTAGTTCCCTTAGTCTCTTCCCAGCGATGCTGTCCCGGTTTGGTCCTCCTGGCATCTGTACCTCTTGCATGCTAGCTTCTTGTCTCCGGGCTCCGGATTGTGATCAGCATCCTCCAGGTCAAGTTGGGCATTTTGTAAAGCCGGGTAGCGCAATCTCATGAGGCTATGAAGGCAAACACAACACTCTATGATGCCTTGTATCACTGCTGGTAATTGCTGCATGGTTGTAAGTAATACCTGCCATCTTTGTGCCAAAATACCAAAAGGTTTTTCAATCACACGGCGACCCCTTGATATTCTGTAGTTTGTGATTGCGTGCTCTCTGGGAATACCTCTTTGCGAATAATGTTTATTCAAATATGTCCTCAACCCAAATACATCATCTCCCAGAATAAAGTAGAGCATCGGCTCGTTGTCATGAAGAAGTGGGTATGGCGCTGGAAATCCAATTGCTCTGTCTTCGAGGCACTGTTTCAGCTCAGATTCGTTAAAAATTTGAGCATCAGACATCCAAGACCTCCGCAGTCAAACCATATAAATTTGTATTCAGCATCTGCCAGTGCCAGTAGGACTACGGAAAAGAAGTGCTTGTAATTGTGGTAAAGCAAGACACTGTTCGGGGGACATCTGTTGGTCATTTGTTCACCATCTAGGGCACCGCATGCATATGGGACATTCCATCTGTTCTTGAACTCGTCTGCTATGAGAGACCATTCATCTGGAGTTGTTGGACATTTTATCACTTTATCTTTATGTTCCTCACAAATAGCCTGGCAAACTTCAAGACTGAGACACGCTATCAATAGTATAAAAGTAGGGCTTTCGCGGCCATCTTGGACGGTTTATACCGCCATATTGGACGTTCCAACGTTCTGATTGGTTGTAATGGAGTGATATCGGTCTTCTGATTGGTTGATAGGTTTGGCGGCCATCTTGACGGTTTACAACCGTCGGTTTTTGGCGGTTTGATATATGATGAGTAAGAATGTTGGCGGTTTGACGCCATCTTGACGGTTTCACTTCCGTCGGTTTTTAGCGGTTTCGTATGAGTAAGAATGTTGGCGGTTTGGCGACCATCTTGACGGTTTCCGTCGGTTTAAAATATAATAAGTGAGCATTTTAGCGGGCGGTTCGAATAATTGCCGCTATATTGACGATTTTCACTTGTGTCGGTTTGAAATATAAGTGAGCATTTTAGCTGTTTCACTGCCTTCGGTTTAACATTTCATGAGCGAGCATTTTGTCGGTTTGAATGATTGCCGCTATATTGACGATTTCACTTTTGTCGGTTTGAAATATGATAAGTCTAATTTTACATACCATATTTTGTAAATCAGTGTGTTGCAAGAAGGCTTAGGTATGGTAAGCCTGTTGCAGCAGACGATAAAGTCCATTCTCCTAGCAGATTTGTCGTTGATGCCTCAACATAACGTGATGAACCGCTGTGTATTGGTACACTATGCAAAGGGTTTATAAATATGACTCAGTGTTAAACAGTCTGTAAAATGAGATTGGCCAGTCTGGTGTTTATCATTGAAATCTGTACATATTGGCTGCTTTCAGTGAAAACGGGGCTTAATGCATATCAAATAAGATTAGCCTGTGCAATGCGCAGAAGCTTATCAAAGACATTTTACAACAGCGAACACGTACAGTGCTTGTACATCGATCTAACGAAGCATTTTCGAGCCAGTCCGCCAGTATAAATAAGCACTTGTCTTTTACCCAATAAACTTCATGAGTTGTTTTGTTGATTGTATTAGTAATGATATAATGGTGATTGTGAATAGGAGTTATAACATGAAAGCATTTTACTTCAAAATAAATATTAACCCCCGCTCTGAAATAGCATTCAAATGTACCTGACGTGGTTTACATAATTTCTTTCGGCTATTTTTAGCATATGTCAACGCTCTGAAGCTACACATCCCGTTAGTTGCAAAAATGTAAACATTTCTTCCAATTATAAAACGGGTTTTTCTTCCATAGTTCTTGAAAACGTTGTACCTAAGCTGAGTTATTAGCAGTTTTTATGCAAGAGTAACTGAAATCCGGTAAAAATAAGACCAGTTGATATGCATAATAATTGGATTTGTGACCTTTATAGAGCCTTTAAGCGTTACAATCATTGGGGTGTGATTTGTAGTTAATTTAGTCAAGAGACTGTTAAATCTGTTAGTCAGCGTTTGAGGAATAATTACACTAACCCCCCCCCCCTTTTAACCGAGCGCATTTTTGTAATTTCGAGTACAAAAGAGAAATGAAGCGGAGTTCATTAGAGAATATTATCTAAAAACGATCCATTGAAGCGGACGAGACCAGTTGTCTAACACACATTGCGTGGAGATTATCAAAATAGCAATTGACAGAGGTGTCTGGGCTCCGACAGAATTATTCAATTATAAACAAAGGTCAATTTAACCTTTAATTTAGATAGTTGTTGGGTTTTTAAATTAATAAAAGCCCGGAAGACCGATTAGATTTGTTACACATTAAGTTATTATTTTTGTTTTTAATTTCAGGGTAGAAAATGCAATTAGAAGTACTGTAGTTAAGAAGGATTTATTTTCTGATAACATCACCACAAGACCAGTTGTAAGGATAATTTTACAGGAAATACTTAAATTGCCAAAGTCATTACTTGGCTTAATCTTAATGTCACTAGTAATTAGTTAATACGCGAATTCAACGCTTGACTTCAACATAACTCCAACAGTAAAGGAATTCACCACACACATAGTCCAAGTCCATTTACTGGTACAACTAATGAAAAAAGCGTTTTCCCTCCAAAACTTTATTTATTAAAACAACAAAACATGTAAAACAATTAAGATACATATATAAATATTTAACATTAGTAAAACTTTGAAAAAACATGAATGTAAGAATTATAATAAATCTATGAAAAACATAATAATAATAATAAAACATTGCAAATATTAAAACATTACAAACAAAATAACTATTTCTAAATTACTACTAAAAAAATAAAATTATAAACATTCCTAAATCACAACTGGAAAAAACAATACAAACAAAATAAACATTACAAAACAAAATAACTATTTCTAAATTACTACTGAAACAATACAAAATTAAAATAAACACTTGTAAATCACAACTGGAAAAAACATTTATAAATCACAACTGGAAAAAAAACAAAATAAACATTTCTTTACTGCCACCATCATCACTAAGACAGTCACGATGACCTGCAAAGATTGTTACAAGTTCAATCTTCTAACAATCTTTGCAGGTATTCGTGATCGTCTTAGTGATGATGGCGGTGGTGGCGGCGGCGGTGGTGGCGGCGGGGGGCGGTGGTGGCGGTGGCGGTGGTGGCGGCGGTGGTGGTGGTGGCGGTGGTGGTGGTGGCCTCGGCGGTGGTTGTGGGTGGGAAGGCAGTGTTGGTGGCGGCGGCGGTGGTAGCGGCGATGGTGGTGGTGGCGGTGGTGGTGGTGGCCTTGGCGGTGGTTGTGGGTGGGAGGGCAGTGGGAACATCTCTATGTTGTCAACATTTCTGCTTCTTCTTCTTGCGGGGCGTACTACTACAACTCCAACAACTACCAACAATCCAACCACTAATGCTATACCAATGGTTACGAAAACCACTTCCGTGATGATATCTAAAAGAAATAATATTAAAACATGACATGTTTAAATCAGAGTAACCACTTTCGTGATGCTATCTAAAAAGAATAATAAAACATGACATGTTTAAATCAGAGTAACCCATAGTTTTATAGCATTAACACTTATAGCTTTAAACACACTATTTTAAAATTACTCATTTAGTAGCAGTGTTATTGAACAACATTAATATGTTTATCATTTAAAATGTTTGGATATGTTTATAATGACCAATTATTTAGATGATATAAAGTGCATGCATATAATTTACAATAATTGTTTATAATTAAATGAATGACTTTACCAGATGATGCAAAGCTTGTAGGGGGCGGAGTTGTGTTTGAAGCCTTACTAAGAGCCTCAGTTGCGGTTTGTGCGTGCTTTGTCGTTGGTGCTTCCGTTGTCGTAAAGGGCTGTAACAAATATAAACTTAATATTATACACACTTTCTTACCTAACTTATGATGGACTCGAGGAGGGCTTTAATTGAACTTATAAGTAATATTTATGTATAAGTGCCTGTCAATAATACCCGCAAGGGGAGTTAGACAGTATATATATAGATAGATACATGTAACATCGACATAAAGTTTAGCAGTGCTTTATATTGAAATTATTATCCATATCAACAGCAATAATTTAAGATTTTTAGATAACAATCATTATTTTTTAAATGGAATTTTGTGTTTAAAATGAAAACAGAATTAAGGGAGATTAGTTATAATTTATTATGGAATAATATACAGTAGATCTAAGATTTTGTGATAACACCAACACCAGCGCCACCAGCGCTGTTACCACCATCAACGCAAGCACCAACACCTGTCGAAGCTGGTGCGCCTGCAGAAGCATCGCATTTCGAATTGATTTTGGATGTAAGTGTTTTGCTTTTATCAAATCGAAGGTTTTCTTTATATCAAATCGAAGGTTTTCTTTATATAAACTTGATATATATAATATATATATATAACGTGTTTTTTTTATAATTAATTTAGGATGAATCTGCAGAGATATTCTATGCATATGCGGTAAGTGTTTACATTTATACATTTTCTGCTATAATAAAAACTACTTTAACAATTTTAGAAACATAGTTTATTGCTGATATAGTAAAATACAACAGATGATTATATTCATCAAATTACAACAAAGTCATGACAATAACTGATATTATATAAAGCCATAGCAATAACTGATATTATATAAAATCTATTTTTATTTACGGATTCTACAATGAAAATGAATATTGATAGACAAAAGGATTTTCATGTCAATATAAATAAATAAATAATAATAATACATGTATTATGTTTGTTGCATTTTGTAGTGACCATATGCATAACTAGCGATTCCATTATCTAGTAGATACCGTTTATCATCAAAACAGGATACACCTATTTGAGTAATTTTCTCAAGAAAAAATTCATGATTGTGACTGCTTAATGAATGCATTTTTGATAATAGGGAGGACTCTTCTCGATAACACATTTTTATAATGTTGTAATCTTAATTCTTTTTAACAACATGTTTTGAAATTCCTTTCGCTCTTTTGTCTTCTTTGTTATCACAAATATATGCATACATTTTTGAACGCAAACCACAATATTCCGATATACTTTTATTAATTGTTTCACTTTTCATTTTGCCCATTACCTTTTTATTTACATTACTGAAAAGATAATGATCTTTAGGGAAATCAGAAGTATCAAACAAATGGGAATATGCAAACATGTCATTAAACTAATCATTTGTTTCACAATAAAACAAAAACGAATCGGTACGAATCGGTATAAGTCAAAACTGCACTTTTGAACCATAAAGCTGTTTCAAATGGTTATAATAGAAGTCATACATAGTATATTTTGATAAATCTAAAACAGTAATTCCAATATATAAGGGTTTATTTAGTATCATTTTAAGACGATTTAATTCTACTCCAACAAGATCTTCACAGAAAATTCTATGGAGTTTATAGGTTGATTTTTTAGCGACCTTCTTCAATCTTTTTTCTGTATGAACCAACTCTACTGAACGATGCTTTCAAAGATTTTCCATTGTTTTACCTGAATTATAATAAGAAGTATGTATTATTATTTTTTCTATTATTGTTGAAATACATGTATCGATTTTTATGCAATCGCTGTATGCTATCCTATTTACTTTCAGCTCATTAGTACTGAAATTCTCTTTCGGTTACTTAAATCTCTTTGCTATAAATTAATAACATGGGGTTCATTTAATCGACGACCATCTTGTGGTTACATTACACTAAATCATTGTGTATCCCTCCGTGGGTCGAAAGTAGTGCCTATTTCTAAAGAGTTCCTTTTCTCTTTTTGAATATAAGCCATTTAACAATGTGAGACATGTCTTTTGTGGTTATTTGTAATATCCTGTATGTGTCTGGAGTACTTTGATGCCTTGGATTGGAAGCTAACTTAAAAGATGAACTTTTGAGGGTGTGTTTTCTATTGTGTGGGGCTTTTGTCGAAATTAGGATTCCGAAACACGTTTTTCTACGGTGGGTTCATTTGACAGGGATTTACTTTCTTAGAAGTTGCAAGACGGTATGTTTTAGATTTCAATTATTGGAAGAGGACAGATCCATCTTTAAAATGATACCAGGTTCGGAAAAATTGATACGTCGAAAAGGCAAGAAAAATGCTGTGAAAGTTGTAAGTTTTATAATGGGACCCTATGGGAATCGGAATTAGTGTAATATAACCTTGTTAAAAATTAATATCAACAAATCTTCTGAAACTTTAATAACTGTTATTTATGGTTAATACATTGTTAACTCATCAAAGGAGGTATGTGTATGATTATTGTACTTTTAAGATGAACCAAATAATGATTGAAATCTTGATGGCTTTAGTAAATACTAGGGATGTCAACGAATATCCGAATATCCGAATATTCGGTTCCGCACCGAATATTCGAATACTATTTTCTTTTCCGAATCGAATATTCGAAAGAAAAAAAAATCGAATAATTTCAAAGACTTCGTATTCGTGAAATTTGTCTCAAATATTGTAAAAAAGTTGTTCCTCGTTTCATAGTGTTTATTCCGGTAGGCGCGATAATGCGTCGCTATGGTGATGACAGTACAAGTGTCATCATTCCCGCTAATTGCCTACCTATAGGAAACTTTAATTGACCAAAGACAGTCACTTTGTGTCAAAATTATGATAGGTGCAAATCGCGTAGGCAATTAAAACACCGACCCGCACTTGATCCTATGACTCGAATTACATATAAAATGATCAAAGATTTAATGAGTAAAGGAAAAGCCGACTTGGTGTAAAACAACAAATAAGAACTTATGCAAAAGATTTTTGATTGACGTAAATTGCGTTCTCCAATCAAGTGTGTTGTGGCATCTTTTTTCAGTATGTATCGTTGGTGTTTTGTCCGTACATAATACATTTGTTTTTGTTTGAATGTGTTCGCTATGTAAATAATATGTTTAAGTTCAGCTTAACTTATTTCTAGATCTAACTGTTCTGTCATGTATTTGTTTTGTCGTTATGTAAATATTATGTTTCTCGTTCTATTGTTGATGTACAATATTAAAAGTTTAAAAACTGTTTTTGTCATTCAATGTTAACAATTACATCTAGCTATAAACAGCCTCAATATCAAAATAAACAAAAGTCTCCCGAAACTATAAAATTTATATGAACGCTTTGAAATTGTTGACGTTATTAACACTGACAGCTAGGCGTGGCTGTTACGTTCAATTCCTGCAAGAATGAACCCACCTACCTTATAATTCGCCGATTCCCCTATCCATCTCCCTTTCAATGAAGAAAAAATCCGATTGCTTTGTTCAATCAAGTTTTTAAACACATATTCACGAATATTTGATCAACATCTTATAAACAATAATCAACACAATCAACCTCGAATTAGCGACGCCAACGCTGTGCCAATATTTAGTCACTTCCGGTAAAAACGAAAGTAAAATTCATGGAGTAATTGTACGGTGAACAAAGTTGATTTTGTTGATTTTTTTCCAACAGATGTTGACCGAATATCCGAATATTCGTTCGGAAGGACGGCCGAATATTCGAATACCAAAATCGGTATTCGTTGCCATCCATAGTAAATACTGACTGAAAACAAAAAGGTTATCAAAACATTTTTCTTTTAAACTTAATTTAAAACGGAATGATACAGTCTTATACCATATAAACCATTGTATTGTTATAAGTTAAGAACTAAAATATACATACCAAATACTGAATTATTCACGAGTTTGTAGAAGTTCTGTTCGAAGTTTGATTTGGCTTGCTGTCTCAGCTGTGTGTTGAGTTGTACATATTTAGCCATGAAATCATCTTGTTGGAATTCTTATATTCTATGATTTTTTTTCAATTTCATTCCCAGCTGGAGATATAGTTGCAGGTTTCGATAATGGAGTACGTAGTCTTTATTGTCTTCTAGAGTGGTAAGTAATTTTTGAACTTTTGCTCTGGGTGGTAGTTGATCATTTACATTTAAACTTTGATGTTTTGATTTTGGATTTAATTTTTTAAATATTTTTTGTGCATAAGGTGACAATTTCTCATTGGGTATAAACTTTCTTTCTGGCGCAAGACAAAATTCATTATGACTATCATGTAATTCTTTAGGGTATTCAAGGTCAACTTCCAAGATATATCCCTTGGATCCATTCTCTGGTATTGTTTGTACATTAAAACAATCAATTTCTTCTTGAGAATTTTTTTTAAAGAATCCGACAGGTAACTTTTATGACATGCTGTAACCATACAAGTTGTTCACATCGAAATAAACAAGAAAAGATGTTGGTTCAGAAGGGTCATAATCATCTAAATAGGGATTGTTTGCTTTTTTATATCTTTTTGACATTTGACTAATACCTCCACGAATGCCCTTGTCAATAAACAGAACCTGATTTATGTCTGTCATCAGTTCTAATGTCACACCAGTAATTTTCAACATAGCTTGCCAACTAAGTCCAGGACTTGTATAAAAATGACAAGGGTCAAGATCATAACAATTTTGAGATGTGTCACGAAAATTCTCAAAAACATCAGCTAAGAGCAAAACATCTGTTTTTAGGTGAAGATCATGGCATTCGCCCAAATGTTTTAAATTGTGGACTTCAAACACTTGTTTGGCATGGTTATAATCATCCTGAGAAATGTTATCACTTGTTAGTGATGAATAAAATTTGTATATTGAAGGAAGTTAAGATTCATCAAATTTTTCCCATGAGGTCATGTACTCATAGGGATAAACACCTTTTCTTAACAATAGATTTGCATGTTCATGTATTTCACTATGGAAATGTTTAAATGGCTGTACACTTTCTTGAGATAGATTATCTACAAGACCTTCTAATGATGTGTTTAAAAATCCAAAAGAATCAATAAATCTTAGTTTTCCCACACTGAAACTGATATACTTTTCAATGCATTTTAATTTGTAATCTTTAAATGACCCAATGCTTTGACATAACAAATGACCATCAAAGTTTTTCAAATTACATTGCAAGTTACAGTTCATATGTGTGGCACCTATAAATGCTCCAGTGGTATGATTATGGTGTCGTGCCTTTTTCTCTTCATCTATGAATACTTTTTGCATAAACAACATTGTTTAGACATTTCAAACATTCTTTCTTCATAATCTGTCAAGTTCAGTGGTTTAATGTTTTTTAAATGCTTATTTATCTCTTCAGCTTCATGCAATAAACATTCTAAAAGTTTTTTAGAAGCACCAAAACCTCGATACACAACTGTATCCTTAGTGTAATTAGGGTCAGTGCATACCACTTTATACCCAAAAGAGCAGGGTTCCAACAGTTGTTTTTTAAAGTGCAACTTTATACATTGTCTACATCTAAAGGTTTATTAAGGGTTTCAAAATCTGCATAAATGACATAAGGAATGCGCCAAGTTTTTTCATAGCCTTTAAACTCAAGAAAACAGTTATCTCCTGATGGTAATTCAATTTTTTGGGCATCATGAACCTGACAATACTCTATATGATCTTTTAATAAAGTTTCATTTTTAAACCCATGAAGACAATATTGACAAAAATACAATAAGGCCTTGCCTTTTCTGAAATATGTCAAAAATCTATTTATGTCCTTAATGAGAACATAGTTGGTATTAGTTTCTGATTTCAATAACAACAAATTAATGTGATGCTGTCTGTGCTTACATTTTGTAATACGTAATGGTAAAACATCATTTTCCTCGTATGCAAAAACATTGACAGGTATTGCTGGGTTCTGTTTTTCAAATTTAGTAATTGATATTGGATAATTGGATAATTTATATTTGACATATTTAATTCATTCTCAAATGGCTGATAAGTACTCACCAAAGGACAATTCAAGGGATGTATGGAAGCGAGACAGCTCCATAAAAAACATTTTGATCCACATTTCTAATGTTTAATAAAGACTGTAAACGCTGTATATTATTTGGTAAATCCATGAAACTAGATCCATTTAATGGTGAAAAGTTTACGGTGTGAATGATTAATTTCAATACTCAACACCCACCCAGAGCTTTCTCTTACATACTTTTCAAAACTTTCAAACATTTTAAGAAATGCCTCAGATAGATTTTCCAAATCAAATGTCTCTATGTTTAAACTAGTGTAAGTCCAACTAACAAAATATGGAAAAACTACAGTTTCTCCATTTTGTCCATCTTTCATTAGTTCCACTTGTATAGATAAATACCACTTGATTGGTTCTTTTTGGAGTCGTAGTTTTAAAATATGTTGAATTTGCTTATCTGCATTTGCAAAAAATGTTAATAAATCATACTGTTCATGATTATTCGGAAGTAGTGTGAAATCCTGTACTGCATCATTTATAGCAGAGTTCAACGATGGCGGTGTGGAAGCAGCTTCTAAAGAAGAGGCACCTGCAGCACTCCTCTGGTCTTCTCGCATTACGAAGCGGTGGTCATTATCGATCAGTGAAGTTTGAGGATGTGTGAAATCCTGTTCTGCATCATTTATAGCAAGCAGTGTTCAACGATAGCGACGTGGAAGCAGCTTCCAAAGAAGAGGCAACTGCAGCACTCTGGTCTTCTCGCATTGCGTAGCG
Organism: Dreissena polymorpha; assembly: GCF_020536995.1. NCBI lineage: Eukaryota > Metazoa > Mollusca > Bivalvia > Myida > Dreissenidae > Dreissena > Dreissena polymorpha. The sequence goes on along the minus strand of NC_068355.1, from coordinate 105,306,474 downwards.
GTGGTCATTATCGATCAGTGAAGTTTGAGGATGTGTTGAAGAATTTTCTCGAGAGAGTAAGTCCTTAGATATTGTTCCTTTTTCGTTACCACCATTCTGATGTTTTCTTTTTTATGTTTTTGAAGGTAGTCTTTTCTTCTAATTTTACAATCACAGTATTCACAAGTGAAAAATGTGTTGTGAGTTAATATATGTCTATTAAGACTCATTTTTACATTGTAAACTTTTTCACAAATTTCACATTTAAATCCCTGTTTTTGTCGTTTTTCTGTGTTGATACACTTATCACAATTTAATTTTCTTTTCAAAGTATTTAATTCTTCTTGAAATTCTGAACTTTCATCTGGAAACACATTGTTTAAGTCATCAAAATTAATGTCTTCCATTGTGAAGATTTTTTCTCAAACTGAGAAAGTGGAGACTGTGGTCGCTTTTTATTGTTGAAAAAAGTCCGCCAAATTATTGTTGAAGAAAGTCCGCCAAATTATTGGCAAAAAATTCAAATTTTAGCGGGAAACATATATTTAAAATTAAAAGTTAGCAGTTGATTTTCATACATTATAAGAAATCCATTATATTTTTTTCGTGTGATTACCTTTTACTTTCTGCTTTTTCTTGGCGGAAAAAAATCAAATTTTAGCGGGAAACATACATTTAAAATTAAAAGTTAGCAGTTGATTTTCATACATTATAAGAAATCCATTTTATTTTTTTCGTGTGATTACCTTTTACTTTCTGCTTTTTTCTTATTTAATTATTTTCAGTTTTTTGCCTTTTTTATAAAAACTTAGTAGTTTTTCTACTGTTTGATGTTTTTTTTAAATAGATTTTGCTCCAATATCAACAAAAGTTTGTTTAACAGTAAGTTTTCTTTCCGAATTACCACCAATTTGAACAGCAGACAAGTCTCTTTTTTCTGTTGTTTCTGATGGTTGTTCTTTATTTTTGTTTAATCCATTACCACATTCCATGTATCTGGTTTTAAATAGCAAGTGTTCATACTTTGATTTAGGGATCAACACTTATTCCTGAGCCATGTTTCACAAGGTTTTATGAGTGTTATAATTTGCTTATAATATTTTAAGATAAATGCTCTCCTTCTCTTCTGTGATATACCTTTGGAAATCAGCTTGCGAAAGAAATGCCTATATCTTTTCATCCTCTTTTTATTCTCATAAGGTATGATTAAATTTCCTAAAAGTGCATTGTAAATCACCTCTATAATAACATTCATTTGAGGTTTTGTTAAGTGTTTAATAAGTATTTTTTGTTGGTGTTCACTTGCGTTTAAAAGAAAAAATAACAAGTATTTTTCTTTTTGTAGCTTATTTGCCATAATTTTCCTTTTCAGGTCGGAACACAATCAAAGTTTGATGAGGGAATATCTCTGTTCCTAGTTGATATAACTGGTTTGAATGTGGACTTATATCAACCAGTAAGTAACTATATTTTTTATTTGTAGCTTTCCTGTATGCATCCATAAAGTAATTTGTTTCACCAGGGACATTTGTTTTGCTAATGTTTGTATTTGTAATTGATCTCGTTGATTGTTAAACAATACAAAATAGTGGCTATTTAAACTTATAGTGAGAAAATATTTTCCACCTGTAAACAGATTCTGAACCACGAAAAACACAGAAAAATTTCTATGGTGACTGTAGATGGTGAATAAGTTGACTATATCCACACTTTCAGATGCTTTTTGAGCTAAATCATCAATGACTAAAATTTTGAAGTCAGATTCCATTGACCACACATCCATGTCTTCTTTGCTTGGTAAACCCTCATGAAATTCAATTGTTTCTATTTGCTTTTTCATATTATCAAATAAGGGTTGATCAGTCGAATAGCAATAAATGATCTTTTTTGGATTCTCCGTAAACATGAATTGCGCATTTTTAAACACATTCCAAAGAAATGTTGACTTTCCGCTACCACTTGATCCGGCAATAATGCAAGTTGCAGGGCATTCAAATTTAATGAGTGTATCCATCATAATGTGTGTATTGAAGGTTCACATGTAACATACTAATTAAAAAATAAAACCAACCACATTATATAACTTTAGATACATTTTATTAAAGGTCTACATATTTGTTTATTTACATTTACACTGTTTACACAATATGGAAACATATTACTAATACAACTATATACAACTGAATCATTATAGTCAAAATCATTTGAAAAGCTGTATACTATATCATGAAAAGATACACCATTTATACGTTGTAATAAGAAAAACCAAACAATACATTCCACACAAATCACTATAATCACTCTGCAACTGTTTAAAATTAACAACAATGTTATCAAAAACAGGTATATATTTACTAAAATAAGTATTAAAATAGTCAATAGATTTACCAAAACTATCAAAATATTCAATTTTTGTTGAATTTGGAGAGTAAAAACTACACCAATGTCTCCCGTCATTCAAATGATCATCAGTATTTGCAATAAATCCACATGGAAATCTCAAGTCTTTTGGTAGTTGGTCAGCAGCAAATACACCCATAATAGATGTTTTTAACACTGGGCTACAGTTTATACAACACAGCAGTTGTGATGTATTCATTCTGAAATAATGTCTCTTTAAGCATTAATTTGGAAAAAACCTGGTGAACTGCTATACACTATACAACTCGTTGCACTTGGTAAAGCTGTCCCAAACTGAACCTCTAATCGCACATGTCCTGTTTTTATTAGAGATATAAACATGCTCTCATTTGCGAATTTCGGTTCGAACTGAAATGTGAACAAAGTAGATGTATTTGCAAAGTCCTCTATTTATATCGATACCACCATTTTTATTCCACAGTCCGTTGGTTAAAAACATATTTGTGTACGCTCTCATAAAACTCTGACCTTCTAATTTATTAAAATTTAATTTTAATGGATTATCCCACACTGGAATCCCATCAGCGTACAGACAAATGCTTTTAATATCACAGTTTAAAAAATTAAATGGATTTGATTTGTAATCACCCGAAACTGCAGTTGATTTTACATATGCCATAATGATTGTGTTTGGTTTTTGTCCTTGAAATAAATTGCCCCATGTAAACACTGTACTTCCAGCTGCAATGGTTTGAGAGCGACACTCAAGTCGATTGAATGGGTACTTGGCTGTTCTACTTTTCAACATCTCAGAATGGGCAACGATGATAGTTGGACTGACTCTAACTTTCTTTGCTAGAAGGTAAATGTCTATGATTCTTACTTTAAAGCTTGAAGCATCCTCTCCAGAGGATAAACAAAATGCTGGTGAGCTACGATACAATTTTAGTTTCACATCAATTTGATTTAACAAAAATCGTTGAATAGTAAATAAACTATGATATATTGGCCCCTGTAACTCTAAAGTTTTGGATCCTGTAATGTATTTTGTTCGTTCATACAACCCTTTGTTTGCTCCAGTGGGATCACAGTTTCCAGGTTGGTCACTATCGTCTTTTATAAACAACTGAGAGGATAATTGTGAAAATACAGTGTCTTGTCCATTGTATAATAAAGCATGAAACATTGCTGTATATGGATTGTAATTAGATGATATTACAGCTTTGTTTTGTAATGTTACAATTCGTTAGGAATACCCTTAAAAAATGCCTCTTGCATGAAATACGACATCTTTAAATATGTTTCTGTAATTTTCTATCCGTTTAAGGGTATTTATGTACTATTATTTTCAAACCTTTTCTTGTCTTCTTTTTATATTTTTTACAGCATTATATCCTTTTGTATTGTTTTTTCTTGTTTTTTTAGTTGTAGTTAATACCTTTTTTCTTGTTTCCTTAGGTTGTAATCCTTTTCTGTTAACTATCTGTGTTTCCTCCAAAGGCTTAACTAACTTTTGAGCAAGAGATGATACTTCAGATGTTTTTATACCATCTCGTTTCAGTTCACTTTTTGCTTGATTTACAGTCTGTTCTGATGGAGAAACTGTTGATGCTGACACTACTTTCTGAAGCAGACTTTTGTGAGGTTGCAAATCCCTTCCCAACCTGAGGTTTGTTGTTTTTAAAATAGTCAATCCATTTTTGTGGATTAGGAACATAAAGTCTAGATTGATTCATTTTCATGAATAAAATGGATAACGTCTAAAATGAAGTGTGAGGTGCACTGGTGAAGTTATGAATGAGGCGTTCTCTCCATTTACAGTTTTTATACTGAACTCTGTTTCTTGAAATTCTGACTTGTTTAATGACAGATAAAATGGTTATTCAAGCACATATATCCACCTTTTTCTTTGATCACTTTTATCTACTCGTCTCAAAAGTGCCTGTTCACCATCGACTATATTGTCTTTGCATAAATCACGATAAATAAATAAAGTATCATCAATATCTTTCTTTTTTAAACTAAGTTCTGTCTGTAGTAAACTAATTTCACATAAAGCTATTTTCCAGTGACCTTCAAACCTTAGTGGACGTTTCAACTGGATTTTAAATTTATAGGGTGTATTGTCTGTAAAAATGTGGTTACTTTCACTGTCTCTCACCAACATGTATCGATCCATTTTTTTAATTATTTTTCTTGTACTTGATTCGCATCAATCCAACTATCAAATGATTTTGGAAAACCTTCCCAACTAACAAAATATTGCAATTTTCCCTTGACTTTTCTCTTTTTAAAGATTTTTTCAATATACCATAAACTCTCTTCATTTTTATCTACAAGAATCATCTCTTGTTCTTTAACATATCCTTCAATGGGCTCGTTGTTTAAGTCAATGATTTTATACATTGGTATACCTTGTTTTAACATTCTGCTTTTAATTTTAAACACTTCAATAGTGTATTGCTGTTGATAGGCACGTCTAAAGGGTTGTTTGGTGTAACTTAATCGAATTAAATCACCAATTTTAAACTTAAATGATGGTGGTTTTTTTGGAAATTGTTTTGCTTTCAAGTACAGTTTTTTCCAAAGTCGAGTCTCATTCCCTTTTGTAATTTCATGAGGTGACAAACCAAATAAGCTACGATGGGGGTTACTGTTATAACTATTCACAATGTCTTGCAAATGTTCAATATACCTATAATTACCATGACGTCGTAACATTCTAAACATCATACTTCTTAATGTTCTAATAACCCTTTTGGCATAATTTGCTTTATTATTGCTATGAGTGTTAAAAAGATAAATATTCTGTTTCTTCATGAACTTCTTTATATTTTGGTCAATAAATTCTAATCCTTTATCTGTTCGTATTTTGTTGAATTTTCTGTGATGTAAAACGTCTTTTATGGCTGATAAAACGGTTTGTATTTTTATTCCTAAGTGCTCGAACCAGTAAAAAACGGGATAATATGTCTATCACTATGAGTAAAAACTTAACTCCATCGCAATGCTTTAAAATGTTTTCCACTGACATAAGGTCCATATCAGCTTGGTCATTTAGACCTGCCACTTGTACAGGTGGTGTTTTATAAGAATGTCTCACTTGTTTTTGCAACGCATAGGAATCTTGATTATTCAACCATTTGTTGATGAAATTCAAAGTATACGCTCCTGGATATTTTTATTTCTCAATATGTGTTGTAATTTCACAGCACCTACATAAATTCCGGGTTGCTTAGCATTAAAATAGTATTCTGAAAGAATACGCTGCTTTTGTAATTTATCCATGGTAAATCAATACTGATTGTTTATTTATAAAAATTGGCAGTGTGTACTATACGAAAACAACTTTAAAAATGAACAACATGAATACTTCAATGCATATAAAATATTTATTTTATACACATAGTGATCTCATTACAAAACATGTACAGTACATAAAAATGTTAAATGTGATAAAACACTGATGAGTTTTCTGATATTTCTTTGTTTACAATCATGTGCTTTTCAACTCTCTCAATTATCCCCCCTACAGTCAACAAGACTGGATGAGTATTTCCCCTTACACTAGCAATCAAATAAAAGATTATTTTCCCTTATACTGTACAAAGTTAATATTATAAACATAATGACATTACAAAATATCGAACATTTACAAAACATGTCATCAATTTAAGGTAACAAGCTTTTCAAAGTATTACATTGAGAAATATTAAGGGTTACACCAAAAACTGTAGCATTTCCGTACATTGCAAAATGTCGTATGTCTATATATGTTTGGTTGCTTATTTTACAAAATGATAAAAACACGTTATTTTCTAACGAAAATTGTTTCGTTCGATACAATAAAACCAATGGTGTTGTGTTCATTTCAGAAGGCTCCCATTGCTGTGGAGTGCATTGAACGACATCATGGCCTAAAAGAACATACCCGGGGATAATACCAGCAGCAACAAGTGTTAGTAAAATTATCCTTTTCATCATGGCAGTTCTACACTTCACGTTTTTTGCTTTTTGTAAAAGTTCGTTCTGGATATTTACATTGTTTACATCATATACAAAAGATACATTCCCATCAATATTATCTGAACACTCCATTTCTAGTAGAAGATCAATCCTTGACTGAATACTAACGTTGAATTACTGTGTTTTTATATCAGTTACAGCGAAACAATCTGTCTTCTATCTGTGTAATTGTAAGCACCATTTTTTCATCTTGGCTTTCCATTGATCCGTTTTCATAATGGCTAAAAAGTATTTGCTCTCTATAACTCGTTTGTGAAGGAAAACCATCTCTGGGGTAATATTCGAAATGGCCATCATTTCTTCCCAAGAACGTATGATGGCATTTTCATCGACTTCTTTCAGCATATCCTCGAAATAAAACTCAAGTTGATACTCTTCATCATCACATATCATGAGGCAGTCATGTTCTCTCTGTGAAGGGTGATTGGTTTGACAACCATAACAGTTCTTTCGAACAGTCATTGTTTTGACTTCACATAAAGCTTTTGCGTATAAAAAGTCAAAGTAGGAACGCATCATCATGACACTCGCTGAAGTTGAGATGTATAATTGAGGGGATGATGACAATTCTACTCCCTCAGTCATGTTATTCTCTTCTTTCCCCATTTCATTGTTTAATGATAAAACACTATGTCCATCTTCACAACTTAGCTTAAAATCTTGAGATGATGAACAAGCCATGTTCACTATGTGCTTCTGTCACTTGTTGAAGTGGGAATGAAACACATAACTTGAGGATTTCTTTATATAGCTTTATGTCTAACGAATTTTGTTTTCAAATTTTTCAGTCCACGCAACCGCCAAAATGCACGCCGCTGTTTTGAAGCACGTCTGAGTGAACCGATGGTTTCCATGGATTCCATAAAGATTCAATTGATTTGCTGGTTTTTAATTGTCCAATTATTTTTAAAAATAAACATTTTGGTGAATGTTGTTTGTGTTCTTCCAACGGATCATCTTCTTTCCCCCATTGGTGTAATCGTACTGCACACGAAAAACATTCTACTGTATCGTTTTTACCTGTGTAATAAAAGCCAGCTGATGATAACTGAAACTTGTTCCGTTGAATTTGAGGTGACCATAGATAAAATGTTTTAAGTCTATCTTCATAAAATGTGAGGTGTTCAAATTTGAACTCGAGTTCTTGAAATGCATTCATGGTGACTGTCCCTCTAAAAATGAAATCAGTAGTTCAACACTTTCTTTTAAACTACACAACGTTTCAAACATTGTCGTTGGTAAAATTAACTTGTTTTTTTCCTTTTTTAAAAACCAGTTTTACTCGTGATCGTCTCTTTTTTCAAAACTAAGGTAAAATTATTGTCAAGTGTACAAATTACTTCTTTACACACTGGGGACCAGGTTATGTTTTCAAAACCATATTGCTTAAAATAAGATAGTGTATCTTCAGAAAACAGTAACTGCCTGTGCCATTATTCCATACGAAAATACACGCACGTTTTGTACCCACAAATGTCCACAAAAATTAAAATAATGGATGAAAAGATAAATCACCTAATCCAATGGCACTATTAAACATGTTCGTGCACACTTGTACCTAAACGATCTTATTATAACGCATCAATATGAAGGATCCATCCTATATTAAACCGACTTAAATCGTCAATATAGCGGCAATCATTCAAACCGCCAAAATGCTTGCTCATGAAATGTTAAACCGAAGGCAGTGAAACAGCTAAATTGCTCACTTACCATATTTCAAACCGACACAAGTGAAATCGTCAATATAGCGGCAATTATTCGAACCGCCCGCTAAAATGCTCACGTATTATATTTCAAACCGACGGAAACCGTCAAGATGGCCGCCAAACCGCCAACATTCTTACTCATACGAAACCGCTAAAAACCGACGGAAGTGAAACCGTCAAGATGGTGTCAAACCGACAACATTCTTACTCATCATATATCAAACCGCAAAAAACCGACGGTTGTAAACCGCCAAGATGACCGCCAAACCTATCAACCAATCAGAAGGCCGATCTCACTCCATTACAACCAGTCAGAACGTTGGAACGTCCAAGATGGCGGTATAAACCGTCCAAGATAGCCGCGAAAGCCCTACTTTTATACTACTGCTATCGTATTCTTAGTCACTCTGATGTTATACATTAGACTAGGGTACTCCTTAAGCGAGATGTCTGATAGTAATGGCAAGTTAGACACCTGGTTCTAGCGCTTTTCTCTAGCCTATATCTTTCTTCTGTTACCTAGGGCCAACTCTCTGGAGCAGCTCATCGAACATCGCTGGTTCCATCCTCAAAAAGGTGAAGCACAAATTGGTGTCTACCATTCGGAGTTCTCGCAGGAGTGGGTCATACTGTCCAAACTGATGTCTCCCATTTGTAGATAGCCATGGCCGTACCGAGTTTCTTCTTGGCCTTCTTCTGCGCTTCCGCCTGTTAATAAGCAATCCTCGTAGTTTCACAAAATATTACGACAACAACATAACTCTCCACATTATTAATTTGTTTCGCGTTGCAACGCTTTCTAATTTTCAGGTTTTTAAATCGTCAAAGATGCATATAATGGCTATTTTAGAGCATGGTAAATGTTCAGTATTACTGTTTCCTCACAAATATCATAACTAAAACGAAAAGTTGCGAATCTAAAACAACTTTTTTTAATTTTGTCAATTTACCCAAACGTGAAAAGGCCCCATGCCCAAATCATATAAAGATAAAGTGACGCTATGACTAAAATAACTACAATTACTATTGTTTGTGTTTGCCACTCTGCACTGAACATTAACAAATACATTTGATTTTGCACACAACTATTTTTTTATTAAAACATTATAAATGAACAATACAATACAACGAAACTCGAATTGGACAAACAATAGCAGTTTATTCATGTACTGTTTAAGGTCCACACTGTCGATAAACAAACTTCAAAACGAGGCATTGACGAGCATTGATCAATATTTTCTGTCAAAGATAAAAAATAGATCATTATAATAATGTAAGCAGTATGCAAAATGATGAAGACCGTCTATGTACACATGAACAAAAAGGAAATCAACAAACATACAAGCACTCGTTTTAATTGGAATACAAACTATAATTTATGTATCGAATATAGCATAATATTCCAGAAATAAATCAAAACAGTCAGATATCAGCCGTAAGACGTTACTTGGATATTTTATTATTGCGTACAAAAATAATTAAAAAAAAAAGTATTTTGCCAAATTTTCACAGAACAAAACACAAATGATCGTCCTCTCTTACAGTATAGCCACGTTCCTGAAAGATGCCATCGCTTCCCATCCTCTGGGCTTGTATTCGAATATTCGTTCCGATGTGGAACGTGACATTACTGTTGTCTAACATCCCTTGGATACGGCAGCTTGACATCAGAGGAACGTTGTCATCGGAAAATACGCATGGGTGAGTGCATTCTGGTAGTTTCACGGTGCTCTCAAACACCAAGCTTCTTGTAAAACCTTGATTGGGAACAGAAACACGATTCTATAATACACTAGTATAGTATGCAATCCATTGTTTTGCTTAATATTAACTGAACAGACATATAATAGCAAACTTGTAAATAAGGGCAGCCTATTCAGGCGTTCAGGAACGATTTCCAGACGTGCTGACCGAGTACGGCAAACATTGTGGTTTTATAATTAAACGATTTTCCTCTATTTTGACACTATACTATTTCGGTAATGTTTGTTTTCTCATCTTGAAAGCAAAACTGTGTTTATCGATAGTTAATTATATTCCCCGGACGATTTAGTGAACGAGTAGTGACCCTGAAATTCTGCGAGATGGATTGTAACGCGTAAATGTAACTGGGCCACAATTTGTTTCGTTCGAACATACAGAGAGTTGTCCGGAATTCCTTACACTGTACAGTGCTACATCCTTTGCGCTGAGCACTGACACAGTGATGAAGCCAAAGTTCAGAGGTTTTATCTCGAATTAGCCTATGAAATATTCGAAAATATTCCTGCGTGTCTCCTGGCGTTATATAATCAAAGTACTGACAGTACTGGTGTGACGATGCTTTTGAAGAGAATTGATATAAAAGCATCTATTAAAGTTTATCTACATCACCACAATTGTGTATGTGGGTACGAAAATTTTGGGTAGGAAAGAAAATGGGTACGAAAATTTTGGGTACAAAAATTATGCCAAAAAAAATCGGGTACGAAAAAAGATTTGGTTACGAAAAAAAGTTTGGGTAGGAAAAAAAATTGGGTACGAAACAAAATTTGGGTACGAGTAAAAATTTGGGTACGAAAAAAAATGGGCACGAAAAATGTAGGCTACGAAAAAAAATTGGGGGTACGCGGAAGTAGTACCCGTGGGGAACTTGATCCATTCAGCGAAACTGGGAGGCGGGTTACATTCTCGATCAAATATAACAAGAAATATCTTTAAAAAGATATTCGACGTGTATTTTCTGTACCTCTTATCTTTAAAAAAACGTTATGTTACAGTAAAACGTTTGTGGGTTATAACATTACGTTTCAGCATATAAATTCAAAACTTGACATGCTCTTTAATTACACCATGCTCTTTAATTTCACATATATATCATACCAAACTTTATATTTCGTTGTTTCCTTTCCTAAAATAATGATGCTATGTGTACGGACGTGATTTCACATGCCCATGTGCATGAACATATAATTTTTCTCTTTTGATTATTGTTTTTTCTCTAATTCAATAAGCTTAGTCATGTTTGTTCGTTAATTACGGCAATAATTTCATGATGATTCCCGAAAGTAGGTATGAGCTCATAGTCGTAAGAGCACTTGAATACGTGAAGTCGCCCATGAACACATGGTAAAGTTAACTAAATCTCCACGATATGACCTAATATGTGTTTAAAACAGCAAACAATATCCAACAAACGAATGAATTATCAAACATAGTATGTGCACTGATGTGGCTCTGTAATTTCTGTTCGAAAAGTTTATTAAATATTTATTATGCAAATTGAGAAAGCACGCATAAGAGCGAGTTCCACAGATGACATACGGCTATTATGCTGTTTATATACCATAGTCGCTACAACGTTTACACATGTCAGGTTCGAAATTATTCGTTTTCTTTACACTCATGATCGCGTTGAAAGTTAGTTATACACGTTTTAATTCGCAATGTATTTACTGAATAACGACACATGTCAAATACAATACAGAAAATGCGTAGTTGTTTCATTGGTCTATAAAAATATAATGGATTGAATATAACTGATTTAAAATTAACGTTTTCAAACTATTATTAAACTTTTTTTCCCAGAATACGCTGTCCTATTTATAGCTGGGCTTCCTATACGTTTATCAATGATAATCAGCGAGGTTTGCCGATTAGAAAAATCGAGCTATCTCTATCGGACTGGCTCGGTCTTTTACATAGGTCGCCATTGTGACGAATTTTTTTGTGGTATGATAACTTAGACGAGCTGCTTCGCAGCATCGTCAAAAATCATTTAAGGTGAAAAGCTGGGTAAAACAGTGTTCCATGATTCAGATACATAGATACAGGCTAAAGCTAATTAACATACCCAATGGTTACTCATAACATAGATGCAGACAGCCCGCACATTCAGTCTCTTGTATGTATTGCTTGGAATAACATCATTATAAGTAGTTGCATTATTGCTCTATACCTATGTTAAGGTCAGAGTTGTTGACACCGTACGTGTGAACTGCTAGGGTAACAAGTAATGCATAAAACCGTACGTGTGAACTGCTAGGATAACAAGTAATGCATAAACAACAAAGTACGGGTCAACAGGGCTGTCTTTATGACTACCTAATTCGTGAGTAAAAAGTATTGCTCGCAGATTCATTTTTTATTTATTTTCATCAATTATCTTATTGTATATTTTGAATCTGTATATGGTGTCGACAATCAAAAGTTTTGTACAGGGAATTTTCATCTTGGATTATATTCTTAGTGAGATAGGTGTTCGATATTCCAACAATAGTCATTTAATATGATGGTGATTGCATATTGTCTTTATATTCAGTTCTCATTACCATTTTCATCATACTTTCTATGCTTTTAGAACGTCCAAAAAGGGTCACGTTGATGTTATTCTGTCTAAGTTATCTCTATGAAATAAAAAGGATAATAAAAAGTGCACACAAATCTCGACCCGTGCGTTACGACACACTCTTTATAAATTTGAATGGCGTGTGTTCATTTCAAACTTGCGATTAATTTTGAAAAATGAGTTGAGTCTTAAATTATGCAACAGCGAAAAACTTAAGTGCCTTCAGCGCTTTGATTAGCTGTAAGCGTTAGCTCACAACTAATGTGGACAGGTAGTTTTGCAAGTTAGTCTGCTTTTAGCTACGCTAGGAACGATAACTGCAAATCAGTCTGCTGTGAGCTACGCTAGGAACGATAACCACTGCCTGTCTCCACTACCTGCAGTAAAATTATGCAGACGACGAATGCTAGGAGCGTCTGCTCTACTACTGCAGTGTGTGTATTTAATCAATAGTGTTTAACAGCTTGTAAGACGACATTGGCCAGTCTAGTGTTTATCATTGAAATATGTACATATTGGCTGTTTTCGGGAAAACGGGGCTTAATGCATGTCAAATAAGATTAGCCTGTGTACACTGATTAGCCTGTGCAATGCACACAAGCTAATCAAGGACGACACTATCTGATTTTATGGTGTGTTTCGTTTAAAGACAGTCTGTGTCACTGGGATGACAATTAATGCCCATGCATTAAGCCCTGTTTTCCCAAAATGAAGCTTAACTTATCTTTTTTATTAATGATTAAAAAACACACATTTCAACCTGTGCTTTAAGACACACTCTTTACAAATTTGAATGGGGTGTGGTCATTTCCAACTTGTAATATAAAAGCTATAACATAATTTTGAAAACTGAGTTATTGCATTTTGTCGTGTGTGTGTGTGTGTGTGTTCCGACTGTACGAATTCAGCGCCCGCGCGAAAAAGCGTACTCATATGATATTTCGCAAGTAAATCTATTGCAAAGATGAGCAATAAATAGACTATAGAGGGCGTTCAGTAAATGTGGTTTACTTAGCCCTCTATCATTTTTTTAAAAATGACCAATTATCATTTATGTGCTTAGAAAAATTTATGTCCAGGATATTCAAAAACAACTCGAGCAACATGTTGAATTCGTCTGTAAAAGTTATTACATCGACGCATGTGCTTATTGTTAGCGAAGTACTTAGCACGCTTTGATAGATATATAGAAGGAAAACGATTGAATGGATTATTATTGTGTACCTAGCTTGTTCTAGCTGGAATGATTTATTTATTGAAATGTAAATTTATCTTGACGATAATGACCTTAAGATCTGGAACACATGCCTTCAAATAAAAACGTGAATGCCGTATTTGACGTGGAAGCTTCAGCAGCGATTACGCCAGCAATAGCTTAATTCACAATTCTACGAAACGTAGGATGTTGAAACTAGCAAAAGATGTTTACATGAAAATAAGTCGCTGCTTGTCATTGAATATCATAATCAAGGAGGAGTTATTTTAAAAAGAATTATCAATTGAATATAACTTACTTGCGGACTTTCTAAACCACCAAGCGCATTTTATCCGGTAGATGTTACTCTCGGCTCCGAATAATAGAACATAGTTACAGCCCGTTTATCACGGGCCGTTAATCAAGGGCGCCACTTCCTTTTTTCGATGTATTGATAAATGAGCCAATCCTACTTCCGAGATGGCGCTTAGGACCGGATAATTTGAAATTTCACGAACAATTCTTCAGGGTGAGTAGGTTTTATATGTTTTTTCCAACATATTTCGCAATATTTAAAAAAAAATCGGACAATGTAGTGCGATTCAGCGAAGACTAATTCATCTACAAATAGGCATAAACATACAATCAAAACCAATTTGGAAACTTGATGACCGTTATAAGTTGTGACATAGTGGAGTTTTTGATAGCAAATACATGTAGATGTATTAATTTTGCCGGTGTAACGAGCAAATTTTCACCCGATTAATTCGCGAACGACATCAAACGATTGCGTTGATGCATGTACAGACGCATTGGCTTCTTGCAGATCTAATTAATAATGTTGTATTTTTCCAAAAGAGATGAGCCAATACCAAGGAGGTGAGCTAAGGACATGAGGTGGCGCCAATGCACAATATATGAATCATCACATGACTTACATTTGATAGATTATATTCCTTTTTCAAATTTCTTTTTATTTATCAACGTAAATACTTAAACCTTAATCTAAACAACACATAAGCACATTCTATATAAAAAAAACAAGATGTAATTATATACCGGTACGTAACAAACTCATTTAAGAAGTCAAAAACCAGTACAAACATAGTGTACGATATGAATAAAAAAAATGTAATATATAAATCCTATAACTCAATTCTCAATATTCTCAATATATTTTTTCTACAACATATATGTTTATACAAAAACACAATTCACGAAGTAATTTAAAGATGTTACTTCTGCTTGAAACGATGCATGTTTTCTCCTATTTCAATTGTTTAATTCACTGAAAGGCAAATGTCAACAAATCTTAAATAGGCTAACATAATGTCGTTTGTTCCTACTAATATCTGCAAAATATTAGGATAGTTTCGGCTTTAATCGCTACCTTTTTGTTTATTATACTCGAGCTTCTTTCCAGTTTTGTAGTATACAGTGTTCAATAACAGAAATCTTCAAATTCTCTTTGTAACACATGTTTCTTCATAATTATGTAGACTTTACTGTTTCGATAATATTTAATAATGATTCAATTTTAAACAAGAAATATCTTTAAAAAAGATATACGGCGTAAATAGTTTAATGAATGAGATCAAGGATAGCGAATGTCTTTTTCTGTGCAGTTCTTAGCTGCATCACACGCAGTACGGGATGTTACGGGGAGTTTTCGCGGCTTATTTTACATTATAACATATTGCTGGTCAAAAACCTATAGATACAAAACAGAAAACCAAAAGAAGAATGGAAGTGAAATTTAAACATATGAGTCAACCGGCCACACGAGAAGTATCCGTATTTATAGGCGCGTTCTTCGAACAAACCTGTTTTAGTAGTTTGTCGGGCATTGCTATTTGATTCGATTATTAACAGTATCAATTATCATCGTGCTAATGCTTAAAGTAATATTATGGGCATTTTGCACTGTTGAATTGAGCTGAAAAGAATTAACAGGTCAAAATAGTTAGTTAAAATGTGGTTACTGATTAATTATCTGCAACTCACCTTGCTACCAGTTGTTTATAAAAATATATTTTATATTCGATATTCTTACGTGACCCACCCAGTCCTGTAAGCTGAAATGATCCGTAAAACAATTTCGTGTCTTTGTGTCGTATGAACAAATCTGCACTAAAACTAAATTTAGGTTCAACTCGTAAACGCATGATCAGTTGTCAAACGAAAGTACGGTTGAAATTCAAATGCATTATTTTTCTCTTTCTGGTATATTGTTTTAGTATGATGATGCTGCATTAATTAATATAAGTGTATATGAAGTAGAAACATCAAAAATAATCAACGGTTGCGATAGACACCGATAAACTGTTACATGCTCATAATATCACTTTAGTACATTAGGCAATATGGACGAATAATTATTGTTAAATTTATCAACAATAATATTTATCATTGTATTGTTGAAAACACATTAAGAATCTATTATTTACATACCATTATTATATTGCTGAATATCTTCATTTAACATATTTCTGGTCTAAAGAAAATTCCAGGTCACCTAGTTCACGGATAGCGTCTTTATTATATAACGATTATTTTACTGGCCGCCAACTCCGGTGATGACCTGTATATAAACTCTGAATGTCCGCGAATTGACCCGATATACCTCGCGGGTTGAAATGCAATGCTTTAAAGTGAGGCATCGCTTCCATTGCTCTTTATACTTTTACATGTTAACATGTTGACAGGAATAAGGAAGTAAGTACTAAATATGAGAACATAGCCTTTTAAGTATAAACGCTCTTGCGCTGGTAATACTCTGAAAATAAAAGGTGTACGCACAAACTGTATTGATGTCGAGAATTGAGTGTAAAACTGTTCTATCTATTAAGCCTTTTCATTCGAGATAAAATTGTTTCATACAGTAAAACAGTGTTACAAAGACGCGGATATGTTTCCAATGTTCTGGTGGTATACTCAAATCAGCCAATGGAATAAATGAAGTGTATTCATTCGTACCTAGCCGCGGGAAATTTTATTGGAATTTTATTGGACACTTACAAAGGTCAGGCTAAGGTGAAAAGCTGGCTTATGCAGCTTACGCCGAAAAAAAAGTTCGAACACTCAACATTGAATACGACACAAAAAGTGTCGGCATTGGCTCCATCTCTTTTGGAAAAAGACCAAATTATCTATTAGATCGAAAAGAAGCCGATGTTTTTGTGCATGGAACAACTTATAAATGTTTAAAGCAATCGTTTGAGTTTGTAAGCGATTTAATTTGGTGGAAATTTTCGTCATACCGGCAAAATACAACAATATTCTGTTAAAATCTTCACCATGCCACAACTTATAAAGGTCATCACGTTTCCGGATGGGTTGTTATTATATGTTTCTGTACATGTGTGGATGAATAAATCTTCGCTCAATCGCACTACATTGTCCGATTTTAAAAATAATGCGAAATACCCGTGACATTTCAAAACAACCGGTCCTTAGTGTCGGAAGCAGCATTGGCTCATTTATCAATGCATCGCAAAAAGGTGGCACCCGTGATTAACGACCTTGAGTTATGACGTCATAATGAATATGACGTTGTAATCCGAATTCAACCGAAGCGACGCCCTTAGTTACTGAAAAGTAAATTCAGGCGAAAGACGTGTTTTTAGCGCTCTCGAAAATTGCTTAACTTAGGCTCAATTTCAACATTTTTTTGGATACTCAAGGTAAGATTATTTACGGTATAGGCAGTACTGATAAATTAGCACATTTAAATCGCTAAATAAAACAACGATTTTCACACTTTTTAAAATTTATATATGTGTGTGGGGCGTTGGATATTGTTTCGGTGATTGTTCTTTCGGAATAAAAAGAAACACAAAGAAAACACAATGCAAAACAGGTGTCAAATAGTATTTCTTTACTAGAATTAAGAACAGTTTCACATGTGGATTGTTGTTGAATTGATGAAGTAAATTTAATTAACTTGAAGATCTACTTCAATCTTCAGTACTTGTCTGATTTTTAAGGTATTTGAAACGTTTCTGTTCAATGCATGTGCATTGTTTTAATTTAAAGCGATGTATTAAAAAGGGATTGAGACCTAATTTGATGTAACACAATGTTCCTGGTTTACATTTGGATAGACTACTGCTTTGATAGATCGGTAGTAGATGGGGCATTATTGCGCGGATGAGTTGATGGGAAGATAACTGGATATCTAGATAGATGGATGAATGGTTGGATATGTGGATATATATTTTGATAGATACGGTGGATGGTTATTTAGGTTAGGGAATCGTTTGATATGAGAGTTGATGGTTGAAGAGTTAGATGGATTGTTGGATAGAAAGATGGATGGTATGAACAATACTGTATGTTTATAGTTGGATAGTTTAGTGCATGGTAGGATAGCATGGTGGGTGGTTGGAGAGATAGAACAGGGTGGTTGGAAAGATATGTGGATAGGTTTGCAAATGTGAGAATACGTGAGTTTATAGTTGGATAGGTGGGAAGGGGATGTCCGATTTGTGGATGATAATGATTGATTGGTTATTCATGTAGATGGATGGTTGGAAAGATAGATTTGTGGTAGGAAAGATAGGTAAATGTTTTGATGAGTAAGTGAATGGTATAATATGTGAATGCATGGTTAAAAAGGTGGGTGGATGGTTGGATAGGTGGGTGGATGGTTGGATAGATAGGTAGATGGTTGGAAAGATAGGTGGATCGTTCGATAGGTTATTGCATGCTTGGCCGATGGTTTGATAGGTGGGTAATGGGTATGTGGGTGTTTGGTTTGATAGGTTGAGGGAGTGTCAGAGATGTAGAATGATGAATGACTCGATAGACAGGTGGTTGGAAAGATGGATGCTTGGTGAAAGATTAAATAGAAGGCGCATGGATAGAAAGATAGATGGGTGGTTGGAAAGATATGTGGATGGTTTGATATATGAGAGCGTGGTTTGATAGCTAAATAATTTATGGATATTGTTGGGTAGAGGGTATGTGGGTGTATGTTTTCATAGGTGTGTTGTTAGATTGGTAAATTAATAGTTTGATATAAGGGTGGATTGTTTGATGGATGGTTTGTTTGTTGGATATGTGAATGGACGGTTGGATAGGTTGGTGTATGGGTAGATTGCAGATTAGTTGGTTGGATAGGTGGGTGGAGTATGGATAGATGGCAGGTTTGATGGTTGGATAGTATGATTGATGGTTGGATATGAGGATAAATGGTTGGAAAGCTGGATGTTACTGTATAGTTGTATATGTGGATGGATAGTTTGATATGTTTTTATATAGTTGGAAAGGTGGATGGATGATTGGTTAGGTTGGTTGATCGATTGATTGGTGTCATCCATGCAAAGTCATCCATTAAGACGTCACGATAATTATTAATTCGTTTCAACGAAAGGCGTGCGTGAACCTATTTTGAGCATTCGTCTCATGGGTATTGGGGTACGGCAGGGACCTATACAAACAGAGGGATGAAAAACTCACTGAACCGAAAAAAAAGCTAACGCGTTGTTACGCAAAAGGGAAACGAGACTTGCGACCCAACGAGACTTCGCGCGACGAGGCAAATTTTCACAGCCGCCATTTTGACAAAGCGAGACCGTGACAAAGCAATCGAGACAGAATAAGATAACAAATTGATCAAGTGTTGCCAACACAGAAGTATTCATTGCAAAGGTTTGTTGAGTTTGATACATCTAATTGTTTCATTTGTGTTCGACTATGCTTTGTATTTACTTATAAAACAACGGTGGGTATTTTCACCAAATCATGCGTATCATTGTTTACACTTCCATAATCCGAGAAACGTGTGTCGTGGCTTTTTTCAAAAGGCTTGGTCAAATAAAGCTCTATACTATTCATGTTGGTATTCTTACAAACGTTATATTTCAACGCATTGTGTGATGCTAATTTTATTTGTATTATTAGCAAATTCATGATTTTGAATGAGCACAAAGGCAATACAATTTTAGTCTTTTTTTTTTATATTTTACCACTTTCAGTTTCATCAACATATGCCGTGGCTCTTTTTGAAAGGCTCAGTCAATACTAGCCCTATATATATCATGTTGGTATCTTTACAAACGTTACATTTCAATGCATTGTGTGGTGCAAATTTAATTCGCATTATTTGCAAAGGTATAATTTTGTATTAGCTCAAAGATTATACAATTTTAGTCATTTTTTTATTTTGTAATCACTGTCAGTTTGATCAACATATGTCGTGGCTCTTTTCGAAAGGCTCAGTCAATACTAGCCCTATATTAATCTAATGGGTATCTTTACAAACATTACATTTCAACGCATTGTGTGATGCTAATTTTATTTGTATTATTTGTAAATTCATGTGTTGAATGAGCACAAAAGCAATACAATTTTAGTCATTTTTTTATTTTCTTACCACTATCAGTTTCATCAACATATGTCGTGGCTCTTTTTGAAAGGCTCAGTCAATACTAGCCCTATATATATCATGTTGGTATCTTTACAAACGTTGCATTTCAATGCATTCTGTGGTGCAAATTTAATTTGCATTATTTGCAAAGGCATAATTTTGTATTAGCTCAAAGATTATACAATTTTAGTCAGTTTTTTTATTTTGTAATTACTATCAGTTTGATCAACATATATCGTGGCTCTTTTCGAAAGGCTCAGTCAATAAAGGCCCTATATTAATCTTATGGGTATCTTTACAAACATTACATTTCAACGCATTGTGTGATGCTAATTTTATTTGTATTATTTGCAAATTCATGATTTTGAATGAGCACAAAAGCAATACAATTTTAGTCACTTTTTTATTTTTTTTACAATTTCAGTTTGATCAACATAAGTCGTGGCTCTTTTCTAAAGGCTAAGTCAGTTATCATGTTTGTATCTTTACAAACGTTACATTTCAATGCATTGTGTGGTGCAAATTTTATTTGCATTATTTGCAAAATCATAATTTTGTATTAGCTCAAAGATTATACAAATTTAGTCATTTTTTTATTTTGTAATCACTATCAATTTAATCAAATATGTCGCATCATTTTAAGAAAGGCTCAGTCAATACTAGCCCTATAATAATCATGATGGTATCTTTACAAACGTTGCATTTCAATCTATTGTGTGGTGCAAATTTCATTTGCATTATTTGAAAAATCATAATTTTGTATAAGCTCAAAAACAATACAATTTTAGTCATTTTTTTAATTTTATAACCACTATTAATTTGATCAACATATGTCGCAGCATTTTTGGAAAGGCTCAGTCAATACTAGCCCTTTATTAATCTTGTTGGTTTAAATTCATATTGTTTTATATTTTCAGTGTGCTGAAAAGAAGCAAAAGAGGGTCTCTTGCTCTTTAGACGACAAGTTTGACCCCGCAAAGCATAATGTCATGACGCCAGCGAAACTTGGGCGTACAAACCCAGGTCATTTCCACATTAAGAACTTTTAATGGTTGAAAAACATTGTGGACTTTAAATAGTGCTGACATACATGTGTGTTTACAGCTATGCCAAGGATACTGATACTGTCTGATTCAACACGGAAATTGGATTCCTTTCTTTTCCTGAGACGTACCTTGACCATCCCAGCACTAAGATGATGTTACTATATTCATGTCTACTATATAAAGCAGTGGCGACAACAAACTTCACAGACTTGCCGAAGACAAAAGAAAATTCAGTATGAATTAGTTTAAAATATTCAGTTGATTAAATTAAACTGTTGCATTTTTTTATAAATGAACACATTCCAGCAGTGAATATATCTGGTTTACTCAAAAGTGACAGTTAGATCTTTGATCATGTTAATCAAAAATGTGTTCCCAAAACTCATTATAAATATACAATTTTCAAACTTGTTTAAACAAGATAATTTTGTATTTAATTTTAGTAAGCTTTTTGTATTGCTGTAGGCTTCGAATAAATCTTCTGCATTACCTGCATGTCAGGAGGAATCTCAATCTTTTGTTGTTGAAATAATAAATAGAAAATTGTTAGTATTATTATCAAATTTTTGTTGTTCTATTTCACATTGCAAATGGTTACATGTGCAAAATCTTTTACAAACATGTGATTTTTTTTACATGCTATTGAGTTTTTAAAATATTTTCTTTAACTGAATGCTCATTACACTTAGTAACATGAATGTATTGTTACACATACTCTTAAACTTAAATAATACCAAGATTACCTATCATGCATGAACTAATGTGTATGTTTCAGTGATTAACTGATTTATACTGAGAAATAAAACATAAACGACTTTTATGAATTGCCTTGCCTTCAAATTGTGCTGATTTTTGTTCAATACTTGAACACGAAATCACGAAAGACTTTCAGTACTACTATGGATATCATGTTCAAATGGAGTCCAACAGAATAATATAATGGCATGATAACCTTCATTGTCTCGGATGATAAAGATCAATTATACATTTTAAATTGTAAGCAATTGGCAGCCGTTAATAATGTTGATATTTTTCACACAGCAGAGTAACATTTTTAATTAATTAAAAGACCGGTCTTTGCTACGTGTACATATGTGCGATATACAATGGCAATTGAAACCATGTGAAACAAATGGTATTGTTACTCGTCAACGCATCCGGTAATTGGGTTCCGTGTAGCATACTGCGTGTTAATATTACTAATTATTTATTTACAAAACAAACTAGGCAAAATTGAACGAATATATATTTGTTTATTAAACAACGAAAGTCGAATATTGCGAAACAACTATCACCACCAATGAGCGAAATCGCTCGCAATCGGATGAATCTGCTTTCCTTCAGCTACATGAAGGTCAGTCTGGCTGCACAGGTTCTGAGCGACTCTGTTGGTGAATATTAAAATGGCATGCGAAACTTTGCTGCGTCGGAGGTTAAAAGAACAGTTATACATTTTGAATTGTTTGCACTTAACATGTCTTGATTATGTTGCTATTTAAAACAAAACATGGTAACATTTCAATACTATTAAAAGACCGGTCTTTTGTACATGCACATACGTGCGATAAACAACGGCAATTTAACCCTGGCGAAACAACCGGCAATTAATATTCATCAAAGGGTCCGATAATTGGGTCCCCGTTCGACATACTGCGTAATAATTAGACTAAATAATGATTGATTTTGAGATCAACAACGCAACAATTGAACGAATAGGTACTTGTTTATTTAACATAATATAATTTGAATCCGAAAAAACGTAACCCGCTCAATAAGCGAAATCCCTCGCAATCGATATCGTGTAGCCGCATTATCGCTACACAGGGACCAATCAATCGAGATTATCAAATCTCGCGCACCGGTTTATTATCGCCTCGCCTCCCTCTACACAGGGACCAATCGATCGAGATTATCAAATCTCGGTTTATTTTGCGTGCTGTAACGGGATATCGCGAGGTTGCTAATCCCTTTGTTTGTATAGACAATCCCAGAATCGATAATATGGGCGCCGCCATATTGGCTATTACGTAACCCGCGATTGAAAACGGTACTGAAGAATTTGACAGATTACAACGTTATCATAGTGTACACCCGCTTTATTCCAATAAACAGTACTTTATGACTTCGCACATTAGGATTGAAAACAAGTGAAACATGAAACCAAGTGTCGATATGTATCACATCGTAAATCAATATAATTTAAATTAAAAATATACACGATAGATTAATAAAATATGTGTCTCTGCAATATTCAGTGACAACACGTATTGTTTAAGGCCGAGTTGGCATTTTTAAGCATACCTTTCAGCATAATGCCTTTGTATAAAGTTTAATTATTTCTTTATGGAATAAAATTATTCAAGCATAATTATAAAGGTATAGAAATATCTAAAGTGTGAAGTAAACTTTGTGATTTTAGCGTAAATAGTGCCGGAGATATGAACAAAGATCTATCAATATATAAAGATTGGAAACATCCATTCAGACCATATTTTTGGATAGATCTTTGATATTAATTAGATAGATTTAAGATCGATGTAGACAATTAAATTGCTATCTGCCTTTGTTTAAGCCTATATTATTTCTTATTAAATGTCGTACTTTCTATACTTTCCGGAGATATTCATTAAGAAGAATGCCGGACAAAAACCCTCCCGGATAAAAACCCTCCCGTCAGTTTTATAGGGGCCGGACGAAAACCGTCCCATGAATGAACGGGGGCGGACAAAAAACCCTCCCATGAAAAAAAACGGGGGAGGACAAAAACCCTCCCATGAAAAAACGGGACCGGACAAAAACCCTCCCGTGAAATCTGAGCCACGAATTCAAGTACCAACGATTATTTATGATTTTTTAATCCGAAATCGGTCATTTCAGAATCTCATTTCCGACATTTGTATTTATTTTGTAGTCGGTTATCCGAGATATTTATTTTTTGTAATAGTGACTTCACTTCAGTAGGTAACATTACACTATATATTGACTAATTAAAATTTTCCGAATTGAAATGATATTTTACACCCATTTGACGTCAATTAAATTCGCTCAATGGGAGGCGATGTTCCAAGTGTGGATTTAAAGCGTTTATGGGTTTGCCCGTGACACCACATGTCTGCACATGTGTTGATACCGAAATTTAGATAAGATATCACGCGTCACCTTTAAATAACATGTTAAATGACAATCAAGACCTTATTCATGCCAGGGACCTACACAAATAGGTCCATGTCCATGCTGTGTGTAATTACTCTTAAACGAATGCAGATGAACCTTATTTCTACTAATTACGTAATTTATATTAATTAAAAAAACACGAACTATTATGTGGTTGTCAGATCGATAACAGAAACTCTTGAAATCCTCAAATATATTTGATAAACCCGTTTCGCTTCCTTGTTTTGCGTAGGGACCTATACACACATATATAGGTCCCTGTTTATTTCTTCAGTACCGTTTTGGAGGCGCGCGAGAGTATTCAGGGGCGGGTAATCCGGGAGGTATCGATTTCTGGGATTGTCTATAGGTCCCTGGGTACGGCAAGCGTTCTCATGAAAAGTCATTTCCACGTGGATGTCGGAGGGTATTTCACATCTTTTTCTATCTAAAATTATATTTAAAAAATGAAGGGCAATACAGATGAAAGGTATTTTTTTAACAGAGAACGGATTAAGGAAAGTGCTCTTCGGCAAAAAGCAAAAAAAACACACAACATAAAGAACACGGCACACGCTATATGTTACTCTATGAAATGCACATCAATGCTTATTGAAAGATATTTACATATATTTTAAACATTACAGACACCATAATACTACTTTAAATTTTGACATACAATTTTAATGTGATCATGTGACTACATTCTGAGCAAGCTCACTATAAAATCTTTCATCCGTGACGCTTTGGAACGTGGCACTTGATGTCAATGACAATGTTTTGTTTTTCATTATTAATTTATTTATTTTTTAGTTACCCGTTGTTTATTATAATGCATACACATATTAAATTAATAAAAATCTTCCAACAAAACGTCTTCTTAAAAAAAAGATAGTTCGACTATGTACATAGATATTGACAAGGTAAATCACTCGCCATTTTCTAAAGCAACGGAAGTGCGTCATTATGCATAATTAAATCGCTGTCACCCCGCTCGCTTATTGAAATGCGCGCGCACGTCGGGAACCTCGCTCGTTCTCTATCTACTTTCAGTTTCAATAGAAACATCCACAGACGATGTGATAAATCCTTGTAACTATTGTTTCACTCAATTAATGGGGCAATCAACAAAAGATATTGTAAATTGCATACACATGAATCATTCCTTACCAATTGTTTAACTTGATTTCGTCTGCCATGGTGATTTCCAGAAAAAAATAAGCACGTCAAAAATCAAATCTGGCGCCCATATTGTTTAGTGGCTGTTATTGTGTATAAAGAGCGAGGTTCCCGGCCTGCGCGTCCATTTCAATAAGCGAGCGGGGTGACAGCGATTAAATTTCCGTTGCTTTAGAAAATGGCGAATGATTTACCTTGTCAATATCTATACATACATAGTCGAACTATCTTTTTTTAAGAAGACGTTTTGTCGGAAGATTTGTATTAATTAAGTATGTGTATGCATTACAATAAACAACGGGTAACAAAAAAATTAATCAATAAATTAAAAAAAAACATTGTTATTGACATCGAGCGCCTATGCGTGGGTTATGTATAGTTTCGCCTTTTTGCACGTGGAAATGTTGAAACACAATATTATTATGAACTAATTTCAATTTCATCATTGATTGTGGGTGCTTACAACTAGAAAAATCATCTATTTCATTTTACAAAAAGTATGGCTCATATGAATATTCAGAAATGCAACCGCGAAATTTGGCAAATTACATGCGACCCACCCTACGTGATAAGCGTCCAATCGTCACGGATGAATGATTGTATCGCTAGGTTGCACCGAATGTAGCCAAATGATCACATACATTTTTTTGAATGAAAATCTCTGCTTATAACAGAGATATTTAAGTTTGAAAAGTGTTGCGTTAGGAAAGTATCCAATACACTTGCAAGCAACCTGCATTTTGCCAAAATGCGCGGTTTCGCTCTTAAATATTCATATGAGCCATACATTTGTAAAAACTAGTTTTAATGTTATCCTGATGTAAGAACCCACCTCAAATGATAGCATTGAAATAAATTTAGAATAATATTGCGTTTCACCATTTACACGTGCAAACTTATTAAACCATTATACTCCACGTGCTAAAGCGTTTGAAAGGATGAATAATTTTACCGTGAGCTTGCTCATAATGTTGTCAAATGATCACATGTAAAAAATTTAATCAAAATATTAACTTATCTCTGATATATTCAAGTTTGAAAAGTCTCCAAATGTATGAACAAAGAAAACAGTTTAATAGATTACAATTTTTTTCCCAGCTTCTTCTACATTTAATAATTATTTAAAGAAATGTTAATTTATAGAAACGATAATGACCTTAAGATTTGGTGGCGCGTGTCTTCAAATAATTATTTGTGCTATTTGACATGGAAGCTTTATCATCGATCGTCGTGACTGTTCAATATAATTTGTTGCTGTCGTAGCAACAGCTTAATTAACGAAACGTACGATGCAAACAATAGCAGTTGATGCATTCAAGTTACTGCTTATCATTCAATATTATACTCAAAGAGTATACTTCAATAATTTACTTCAGTTTAAAAAAAGTATTATCTTTAAAATGTACCAGCAAGGTGCCTGTACCACGTGTC
Source organism: Dreissena polymorpha (assembly GCF_020536995.1). Taxonomy (NCBI): domain Eukaryota; kingdom Metazoa; phylum Mollusca; class Bivalvia; order Myida; family Dreissenidae; genus Dreissena; species Dreissena polymorpha. The sequence continues at coordinate 105,279,698 of NC_068355.1, read as the reverse complement.
TTTTTCGGCTATGTGTGGGACAATCGGATGTCAACAAACCATCGCTTTAGGTACGTTTCTGATAATTTCTTCATTAATTCAAAACCATTTTTAAAAAAACAAAGACGAGAGCCCGGTCATTGTCAAAATACACTACTGTGTTAAGTTTGCGCAAAATTAATTAAGTATTTTTTTCCAAAAAGTGCAACCGCGTGTTTGAAAACACACAAAGTGAAATGCTATGTGTGGTATATTTGTTATTCAATCAACACAAACGTTCATTATAATATTGTTGAAGGTTTAAAAAAAGGGGCGGACATTGTAATTCTTCATAGAGAAGCTACATTTATTGTATGTTTGCGCATATACATCTGATTCGGAGTCTGTGTATAAAAATGCAATAATGCTATGTGTGGAACACATTTTTGAAATGCTATGTGTGGTATGCAAGAATTTTCCCGTCAGTTCTGCATTTAATCTGAACACAGTTTTGTAAGAATCTAAAACATATACTTCAGTCTGTACTGAAAATATATCAAATTAACCAAATGTTACATGATGGAATACTGAAGTAATTGTGTAATGTTTAAACAATTTATGTTTAATTGAACATAAATTTTAAATAAAATACACTGCGCAATTGTTATCCAACCAATGGTCTTTTTTAACAAACACGTTATGTTGAACTATAATATTATCTTTTTTTTGACTTGTTGTCTTTAAATAAATATCATGATTGATATTTCTGCCTGATTATTAAATTCGGTCCTTTTTTTATAAATGAATGACAAAGAAAGTAAAAGCACGTGCTTTAAAATGGGTTTTACTTCTGTTGTTTTTCAGACTTGACAAGGATCAGTCGAATGATTTGTAACGCTTTAAGGCGCGGAGCTGTGTTAGAATTAGATGAACACCATCAAACCACACGGAAGGTGTTATGCGGCAAGTTAATTATCAAAACCACAGTGACAGAGACGGACCCAGCTTCATTCTGTGATGTTAACGGAAAGCTATTTCAACTAACTCTACACATACCATTTAATATGTTTTTTTGCATAATCAAAACAAAGTGTGTGTATTGATATTTGTGTATATTTATGTGTTTTGTATCTATGTTATTAATGAAATTGATTAGATGAATATAAAATCTGGGTATATATGTTAATAAAACAATTGTTTCATAACAAATAACAATATAAATCCAATGATGATTGTTTGTGGTCTATTAAGTTCATTTAGTTTCCAATATCATCTCCATATGAATATCTTATGTATATCAAAATTAACACTTCATTAATAATAACATTGCTTTATAACCAGCATGCACATGTTACAATAGAAATTAAAGCACCAAGTACATAAAGAAGTACATCAGTATTCGCAAAGTAACAAATCTTGCTATACAAACATATAAATGATCTTATTAACACGTAACAAATGATCATCGCAAAAAAGTCTTTGCTTTGGGGGTTTATTATACCAACAAACATATTTAATTGTATTAAAACTTCATGAACTCAATTTCAAATGAAATCTGAATAACTGAAAATAGTGTAAGATGTTTAATGAAAATACTCATTCGACCGGGTCATGAAAGGGGCTGAAAGATCTTATTACCACCGCACCAAGTAATAAACAATACACGTTGTTCAATTTGTTGAATTGGCAAATTTGTATTTAATGTTTACTTTGATTGTTTTCTTTCACACTGCAATACTTGCACCATCTGGTAACAAAACAAAAAGTCTTTTAAACTTTTGAACATTAACTATATATGACAACTTTTCATTGATCAAGATCAGTACGTCTCTTGAAGGGGCTTCCGAAAATACTTTAATCTCCCTGAAAAGAACAAAATACACATGAAATAAACTGTAAAACTTAAAAAAAAAAATTGTCATGCTTGATATATAAGATAGCTTAATAGGATTTAGATACGAATACATGATTTTACAGAAAAATAAGTTATTGATCCTTTAATCTATTTGCTTAAATAATGTTGTATTATCTCTTTATGCTTATTTAATAACTCTCGTTACGGTCTAATATGTTTACACATTCCTGATAAAAAGCACACAACCATAAGTTCAATAACACTTTTTGTAATTTTGTTACAATTATATTTACATGACACCTTGCACAAACAATCCTTACGATTTTGTGTATTAAACAAGTGCCTTAGTTGGAAGTAACAATTCACTGAAAATTTAACGTTTTGTAACAATCAATTTTATAGAAACTCACAAGAAAAGGTTCGCCGCAACAGAAATATTTTCCTTCCCGTGCGTGGGTGGCTTTGTGTTTGGAGATTCCCGACTGTGTTTTGACCTCTCTACCATACTGTTCCCAAACAAATGGCATTCTACAAGAAAAAAAATATGAATATAAATTATCGACAATCATGATAATTTGAGAAACATTAACGTCGTGATTATCATATTTTAAGCACGCAAAACAGTACCAACAATGTTTTATTTACCAACTTTTGTTATTTAGACAGACTTAAAATATTATTGATGTTTATGTCAATCTTTCGATTCTCTAGTTTAGTTTGTATACCACACATAGCATTTCAAAAACGTGCCACACACATAGCATTATTGCATTTTTAAGCACACACTCCGATCCAGAAGTATTTGTGCAAACATACAATGTATGTAGCTTCTCTATGAAGAATTACAATGTCCGCCCCATTTTTTAAACCTTTGACAATATTATAATGAACGTTTTTGTTGATTGAATAAAAAATATACCACACATAGCATTTCAATTCGTGTCTTTTCAAACGCGCGGTTGCACTTTTTGGAAAAAACACTAAATTAATTTTGCGCAAACTTAACACAGTTGTGTATTTTGACAATGACCGGGCTCTCGTCTTTATTTTGTTTTTTAAATGGCTTTGAATTAATGAAGAAATTATCAAAAACGTTACCTGAAGCGATGGTTTGTTGACATCCGATTGTCCCACACATAGCCGAAAAAGTCACGTGGTACAGGCACCTTGACCAGACTTGCGGACTTTCTAAACCAATAAGCGCGCACTTAATTTGGTAGATGCATCGACTCCGAATAATAAATCGTAGTTATGACGTCACAATGAATATTACGTTGTAATCCGAATTCAACCGAAACGATGTCCTTACTTTACTGAAAAGTAAATAAACGCGAAAGACGTGTTAAAAGCTCTCTCAAGAATTGTTTAATTTAAGCTCAATTTCAATCAACATTTTTTAGCCAAGGTAAGATTATATACTTTATACGGAGTTGTGCCTTATTAAAATATTTAAAATGCTTAGTACAACATGAAACAACGATTAAAACACTTTTTAAAATGGACAAGTGTGGGTGGGGTTGTGAGATATATCATAATGTTGTTGGCTTTTTTGCAAGGAAAAAGAAAACAAAATCCCCCTAAAAACATCGCGTTTTAGTGGTAAAAAAGTATTTTCGTGCTAGAATTCGATACAGTGTCAAAACAATGAAGCAACTTGTGTCGATTTGGAGATCTACTCGTCTCAAACAAAAAATAAACACATTTTTACATGAAACGTTTTTTTTGTTTTACTGTCGATTGGTGTATAACGGATAGCTAAGGACTTCGAGTCTCATTTCAACGTAAACACCATGCATTCAGTAATTAAACCATTAAACCTAGATAGACACATGTCTTTTCTATTGAAACATGCCAGCGGTTTCAAATTTCCGAAAAATATTATTTGTTTACAGCGCGAAGTTCATGGTACACTGATTCAGCCATTACCGGATGCTTAGATCTTTATCGGATTGCATGTGTATCGTGTTATTTTTTTCTTGAAATTTGACACAGCATTTGTAAAAAAAAAGCAATATATGTACATAGAAAGAAAATTTATGTCTGCGTTTAATAAGACCAAGTTCATGGAAATCGCTGCACAATTGATGAAGTAATGGCTGTTCAAAGCGATGCACCCTATATTCGGGTCATTTTGAGTTGAATACTTCGTTATATTTATAGATTTGATAGGGAAAAATATGTTTTCAGAGAAATGGATTTTTCGTTATAATTTGATTATTTTTCATTAAAAATGATGTTTTCACTAATTAATAGCATAGCCACACGCTAACCACATGAGTATTGGACAACTTCAATTGAGTTTATATTTATTTTGAAACAATCCCCACATTCCTGAATATGGGTCACCACATGTCCGTTATATTCACTAAATCCCGAGTTACAGCTTTCATGCTTATTTTATATGGTACGCATCAATTTGGTTTCTGAGCATTCTTACTTTTGTAAAGGACACATAATACTAAAATATTAAATCAATGAACATTATGTTTACCAAACAAAATCTGCAAAATTCAAGAAACCTGCACTTTTCCTGTCGATACAAAAACGGTGCGTACATAACGTGACCTTGTTTTGCTTTCGAAAAAAGAAACAGTTGTAAACATTGACACACGTCAACAAAAACATGAATCGACTTAACAATGATAGGCTTTTTGTATTCAATTCTTAGATACTATAAATCTTAACATAAATCAAATTACTAAAAGTACTGGTTTGACGATGCTTTTGAAGAGAATGGATATAGAGAGGATATTTGTTGGATTCGGTGGAATATCGATTTTCCCAGAAAAACAGCGAAAAATATCGATATTTTCACTGTGATTTTTCACTGTTTAAACAGTGAAATACCAGTTTAATTCACTGATATTGTTACGTACCTCTGCTTTGAGGTATACCGTTTTAATGACTTGATTACTTATAGCTTTCAAATAGCTGTTAATATAGTGTTACGCTTGTTCCATCCGTTTTGAAATATGACACAAGTCCATAATAAACGTTTCAACAATAATTTATTCGTTCGAAAATAAATAATCGCAATAAACAACCCGTTAGACAGCAACACAATGTAAGTGATTCCTAACCCGGTAATTATACTAGGGTAGTATTTACAAAGTTAATGGCGTGTGACGCACAATCAGTCAGTTCTGTGTTCTTTCAGTATTTATGTGTAAATTATACAATAAAAGTGTTAAAATGCTTCCAAAATCAGTGTTACTTAATGTAAACAATCTTCAATTCACTGGATTATTACTATAAAACTTATGTGATAACGACTAAAAGGTATTTACTTCGAAAAATGAATGACTCTTTTAACAAAAATTACGTCTATCCTAGATCTTGACTTAAGCTCAACTGTCCACTGTTTTTACTTATTGTTTAATACTGATGACCAAAATTGATCAGTGACCAAGATTCTGGGCAATGACCAAGATTCTGGGCAATGACCAAGATTCAGGTCATTAATGACCCGAATTCTGGGCACCAGTGACCAAAACTGGTCAGTCACGTGACTGACCAAAAATAATGACCAAGAAATTGGAACGTTTCATGACGTCGTTTACAAAACGTCATAACAATAAGACATATTGGCGCCTTATTTAGAAAAACAATGAAAATTACAAAGAATTAGACATGGATTTACTTTGATGTGATACATCTTGCTGCGACAACAAAGTTGAACTCTCAAACTGTCAAAGTGACTTTCAGGAAAGGGAATTTCCCAGAATTCAATAAAACAAATGGTTAGCAAAATTACAAGGTGCCACTTGAAGTAAATAGGTAAATAGGTACATGTAAGCTGGCAGAAATTGTAAAATATTGAAATGTACTACAAAGAAACGAAATTCTATAACATAGATGGCTAACAACTAGATGAAAGGTCTGGTGATGTTTAAATTATATACATTCACTTGAGAAAATATGCCAATTGATTTATATAGTCACATTATGTCACCAGTACGAACAACTTCACAGTCCATGAGAAAAGGTAAGTGTTACTGTCACACCTGGGGTGTATCATTACCCCCCTCTTAATAAGGCAAAGCTCCTGCTGCCTTTTACTTATCATAATACACCACATACATAGCAATAATTGCTTATCAGCGTACGTCATTGCATTAAAAATAAACAACAATAACAGATCAAAGTGTTAAACTTATAACTTTGTGAATAACTGTTTACTGTACGAACTGATCATAGTGTATGGCAGTCTATTTAAATAACAGTCACTGTTTAGTGTACGAACTGTTCATAGTGTACGGCGGATCATTTAAATAACAGTTACTGTTCAGTGTTAACTGTCTGTATGATCTTTTTAAACACACATTTAACTTCAATAAATATTTAACAGTAAATAACATAACATGTTTAATTAAAAATACACTTATTACTCAAAAGTTAATGTCAGTGCCCAGCGTCTTTGTATGATTGGTATTTCCCGCTTGACTTTGACCGTCTCTCTTTCGCCAATGTTTCTTGGATGACGCCCAGCTGCTTCGAGATTTTTGAGACCTCCTCCACCAGCGTTGCCATGGACCTCTGTGTGGACAGACTAACCTCCACCAGTTTTGCCACGGACCTCTGTGTGGACAGACTAACTTTCAGCTGCTCGTCGATTGCGCTTGATAAGGATCTCAAAACGTTCGGCGCGTTACACTGGCAAGTGGGACTGGGACTACACTGGGTTGATGCCTCAATTCGCTGGACCTTATGCCGGCTGCCTGAAGATTCTGCGAATGGCACTGGTAGTGGCCTTTTCAGAGCGACAGGGTTCATCGGTCTTGAGTCCCCTAGGAAATCCAGAAATGAACTTTCTTTCTCATCCAGCACAGGTGTGGACAGCGATGCAACGTACCTCGTTAGTGATCCAAAACCAGCTGATGGACACAATGGCTGGAAGGAGTTATCTGCTGCTACTTCTGATGACATCATTTGGGCGTTGGTTGACTGCGCACTCAGAGTAGTTTGCAGACACGGTGCTGGCCCTTCAGCTACCCCCTGTTCATAATTCACTGCAAACCATGAATCCGGGATGGCAGATTTGTTCAGTGGCGCTGACAATTGGGGAGTTGCAGCGATGCCGCAAGCCTTTGCTGCCGTGTAGATCTGGCTGGCAGACGTGTCCAGTGGCGCCGACAATTGGGGAGTTACAGCAATGCCGCAAGACTTTGCTGCCGTGAAGATCTGGCTGGCAGGTGTGTCCAGTGGCGCTGACAATCGAGGAGTTACAGCAATGCCGCAAGCCTTTGCTGCCGTGTAGATCTGGCCAGACCTCTCAAAGCGGGGCAATTCCTAAGTGTGGGATTTTGTTGACACTGGAATCGGCTTAACCAACCACAGTGGCACCATTGACCCGTCTTCTGTAAATACCGTTTCGTTGTCATCTTCCTCCATGTCCTTCATCTGTAACCTGTTTCTGTCACACCATTGCGCACTCTCTTCAGTCGATAATGCTACCATATCCCCCTCGGTAACATGATATGGATCTTTTGCCCTTCGCAAAACTTTAGTATAGTCAGGTTTCCCTGACCTCTTCTCCTCAGTCACATGCCTAGTATATTGAGTTAAGTGTTTCAGAAAGGCTTGCTGGTCCTGGCACCTAAAACAACACAGGGTGCAGAAAAACGGCGCCCTGTCCATGGGAACGTGTTCCTTCAAAAAATGGCCCTCTATGCGGCTGGCCCTCTATGCGGCTCCTGCGATCAACTTTAATACAGTACTTACAGCGATACGCTCTACGCTTAAAGTTGCCGACACGGTTCATTGTCTGAAAATACGCAAACCAACAACTCTTTAGAGTATGGAGACAAATAGGTCGCAGTGACTGACTCGGTGCTCACATCTTCGGTTATCGGTACACGACTAGTTAAGTTTCATTAGTATTTTTCATCAAATTAAATGTTATTTGTTCGCTTATTTCCTACTATTCTTATTATTACTATTATTATTAAGACGATTAATAAAATAATTTTCAACAGTATTTTGTGCGGTTTAATAGTTCGTTTCGGACACACTTTTACACACGCCTGCTCAACAGCCTTTTACGCAATTTGGATGCCCATAACGGAGGGTTTATTCCCTTATAGGGTTTCAGCTTATCGTGATGGACAACCAATGTTTGTCCTTTTTTGTTAAGCTGGATCACAAAATTTATAGGCGACCGTTTTTCAGTTATTAAAAAGGGACCATCAAATGCCCTTTCCAGTTTTGAACTAACACCTACACGTCTAGTTTCATGGAGGCACCACACATAATCACCAAGCTAATAATTATGAAACACCATTTTCTTATCATAGAATTCCTCACTTCGTTTAGCTTCGCTTGCTAAATGTTTCCCAGTCACCTCATGCGCTCTTCTCATAGTTTCTCTAAGGTTTAAGACATACGTGCAAGTGTCTTCTTGCTCAGAGCTGTTTGGGTTCAAGTCTGGGAACATCATATCGGCAGGAAGTCGAACTTCACGACCCAGAGTCATCATGTTTGGGGATAACCTTGTTGCCTCATGTGGGGTTGCACGATAGGCGCCTGCCAAACATCCCAGGTGTTGATCCCAGTCGCTTTGTTCCCCTTTTAAAAATGCCTTGATCATCTTAAAAAGAGTACGGTTGTTCCGTTCCACTTGCCCATTACCTTTAGGATTTCTTGCACTCGACCTAGTCTTCTTTATTTCTAGAGTTCTACATAGCTCCTGAAATACTCTGCTCTCAAATGCCGCCCCCTGGTCCGAGTGAAGTGACAACGGAGCACCCCACCTGGCTATTACATCATTCATCAATCTCTTCGCGCATTCTTCCGCCGTTTGATTTGAAACAGCCAAAACTTCTGTGTACTGAGGTGATCCCAAATCAGCCAGTAATGTCTGGTTTCCGGGCTCAGCTCTGCCACATCAGCCCATGGTGGTTTGGAAGCGGACATCAGTCCTTCATAGATTGGCTTGATATTGATATCAACAGCTTGAAGATTCGCCACTTTGGAAGGAGACATTTCACATGCCCACGAAAGGTTGTTATTTTGTTCTTTTGTCACTCGTACGTTATCGCTTATGCTGGCCACCTTTACACCTTCAACCTGCTTACTATTCCCAGCAGCTTCATCGGTATTGGTGTCAATATTCAAAGATTGCTCTACATTAGCATCATTTTGATGGACCTTTGATGGCTCTCTACTTTCTACTAAAGTACCATGCGGCTGAAATTCCATAATTTCTGCCTTATGCTTACATCGGCTGCATGGTCCGCATTTTAGGGGTTCACTCATATCGACCTCGTGACATGTACATCCCCTTGGCGTTTCACAGCGCGACAGGGCATCACAATGCGGTTGAAGCTTTCCTGCGCGATACTCAATCTGAAAATCGAACGGTGACAGGATTTCGATCCATCGGGCGATTTTGCCGGTAGGCTCTTTCAAAGAGAAAAGCCAAGCAAGGGCTTGATGGTCGCTTCTGACGATGAAACGTCTTCCCAGAAGGTACTGCCTATAGTATTGTGTGAAATAGACCACTGCAAGTAGCTCTCGCTCTGTCACACAATAGTTACGCTCAGCTTTGTTAAGGGACCTACTCGCGTAACTGATCACCTTTTCGCGACCTTGCTGCTCCTGTGCCAGAACGCCACCTATTCCGCACCCAGACGCATCGACATCCAAATAGAAAATACCACCACCGTTCAATGGATAACCCATCACTTCAGGGCTAACCAATGCCTTCTTAATGGCTTCAAAGGATTTCTGACATTGTTCAGTCCAAAGAAAAGGTGCCTCTTTTTTTTGTCAGGTCAATCATTGGTCTGGCTATTTTAGCAAAGTCCCTAACAAACCTTCTGTAGTAAGAACCTGTAGCCACGAATTGCTTTACTTGTTTTGCAGTTTGTGGAATAGGCCAATTTATTATCTTTTCAACATTACTCGTGTCCGGTTTGATCCCCTCTTTTGACACTATATGTCCAAGGAAGACAACTTCTGTTTGCAGTATGCGGCACTTCTCAGGCTTGAACTTTTGACCTGCGTCTTGAATACGCGCCAGCACCTCATCAACGCGGACAATGTGGTCAACGAAATTTTCACCAAACACAATAATATCGTCAATGTAGACGAGACACGTCTGCCACTGGAGACCTTGAAGTGCTAATCCCATGGTACGCTGAAAAGTGCTAGCAGCATTGTTTAGACCAAATGCCATCCGTGTCATTTCAAACTGTCAAAACTTACACACGAAAGCGCTTTTCGGTACATCTTCCTTTTTCAGAGGTATCTGGAAGAAGCCGGACGTCATATCAAAGCTACTAAAATACTTGGACCCAGCCACGGCATCCAAGCAATCCAGGACTCGCGGAAGTAGAAACCCGTCTGGCTTAACCAAAGCATTGACGCGCCGGTAGTCGATGCACGGCCTAACCGCGCCTGATCTCTTTCGCACTAGCACTATCGGACTAGCCCAAGGCGAACTGCTCTTCTGGATCACCCCTTTCTTCATCAGATCTTCGATTGCGTTCCTTTCTTCGTCGACATAAGCTAACGGTACCCGACGAGGCCTTTGTTTCACTGGAGCGGCATCTCCGGTATTGATGCAATGCTCTGTTAAATGGGTTAGACCTATATCCCAGTCATCTTTAGAAAATGAATCGCTGTATTTGTGAAGCAAACCTGCAACAACGGCTTTCTCGTGTTCCGTTTTACCTACTGTAGAGCGCTCGTGAAGATCTTTAAGATGAGCTGGTAGTTCTTTTAAACCTGTTTGGGCAAGTGCTTCTACATTACCAGGCAATTCTTGATTCGGTCTTACAGCAATTTGTCTTATACAAATGTTATTCGCCACATCTTCGCTCTCTTTATCAACGACGACACTTACCACCCTATCAATGCGTTCTGCACGTGCTATTTCGGCATCCTGCTTCAGCATTGCTTCTTCAGGGAACGGATTCATAAGCCTCACCTTGCAAGTAGGGGCTGAGTTGATGTTTACTAATGTTGCAGCCAAAACTAGACCGTACCGCTCTTGGAACATATCAGTGGCTTCAATGAAAAAGTCAGGCTTCCCTCCGTCATCAGCCTCTTCTCTTTCCACATACACTTCTATCACAGCTTCTGAGTTCCCTGGAACTAGCACATCGTCTGCAACAGTTACCTTTCGCATTTGCCTCAGCCTTTTCTGTATACAAGGTATATCTTTGCCATCTAAAGAAATTATACTGCGACTCATAATGATATCTGCTGGACTCTCAGCGTTCCCCAACACTTCATAGCCCAACAGCACGTCATCTTCTATGTCGGCTACTATAGCTTCTTGAAGCCTCTTGACTGGTCCAAGCTGCATTTTGAAGGCTCCTCGACCCATTACCTTAATGGGCATACCCCCAGCTCCCCGCAAACCTATGGCACCAGTTAACTTTGGCTTCTCACTCTCTCTAAGTCGATTGAAGATCCTCGAAGACACAATAGTTTTCGAGGCACCAGTTTCAGTTGTAAAAACGACAGGGGTATCTTCCACTGTACCCTCAATGTACAGGCCATCCCCATAGTCCCTGGCGTTACAACTGCTCACTGGCTCTGTCGCTGTTGTGGTTTCCTTTTGGCCCTTCAATACTAGATCATTTACATGGACTTCCCTTTCGCTGCAATGGCTGGTCCTTTCCCGTTTAAAGGCTTCTGTTTTTCATCAGCTGTTCTGTTAAAAGCGTTCTTTTGCTCTTGATTGGGGCATTCCCTCGCATAGTGTCCCTTCTGTTGGCATCTTAAGCAAGTCACATCTTTCTTGAAGTTTCTCTTTTGAGGTGTGTTTCGCTCTGCCTCTAGTTGTTCGATCCTCGCCAATAGCTCTTTTATCGTAGATGCTTCACTCTTGCTCTCATCTCCGTTTTTTACTCGCGAAGGAGTTGTCTTTGCATCTGCCCCCTTAATTGCGAAAGCCTTTTCTTCCTCGTCTGCAACGGTACTATCATAATCGTCGTGTTCAGTTCTCCTGGCATTATAACGGTTTCGCCTTTCAGCTCTGTTTGAACCCCGGATTTCTATCAGGTTCACAGCAAAATATACCGCCTCATCTATATTCCGCGGTTCTTTGTTAAACTCCACCTCGAATTTGACGTCGTCGTCATTTAGTCCATCTAGGAATCTTCGTACAAGATCTTCGTCCCTAGTACGCCGATCTCTCCAGCCATGAGCCTTGCCATAGAGTTGCTTTAACTCCGCTGCATACTCTTCGAGATTCTCGCCATGTCGTTGCGACCTTCGGCTGAACGTTGACGCAAAAGAGCGCGGCGTTTCGATGACACGGAAACGGCTGTCTAATTCTTCCACAAAAGATTGATAGTCATTTAGCAAGTTTGGGGAGAGTTGCGAGAATGCAAACTGGGCTGCCAAACCTTCGAGTCTGGGAAGCAACTGGTCCAGCATTTCGTCTTGGCTCCAATTGTTCCTTTTTGCGATCGCTTCAAACTGCGATATCCAAGTCACCCAGTCCTCTTTTCCACTAAATGATGCCATCTTTACAGGTGGAAGTCTTCGCTGCTGATTTTGACGTTGACCATCCATGTAGGCAGGAGCTTGGTACTCGTATCTGCCACGGGCATTTTCGCACCTGGTATTTGAAACCCCAGGTTGCGCATGCGGCTGTCCATTGTCAGTTTGCCGTTCGTAATTACGGCCAATCACAAAGCCGTTGTTAAGAAACCGCGGCGCTTGTGGTTCCGGCTGCAACTCCCTCACGTCGGGCACTCTGTTGCCAACTCTAGAATCAACCCGGCTATCACCCGCACTACGTAGATAATCATCCAGATCACCCACACGCCTGTGTACCGTCGCAACAAATGTGTTGTTGTTCGCGTTGTTAGCAGTCGAAGATGTGGTACCCTGCCCTGCTTCCTTCAGCTGCTTTAACTCCACAACGACATCACGCAAAACGGAAGCCATATTCGACATTTGATCGTGTAGCGCTCTAACCCCGTCGTCAGGTACATGTTGGCTTCCGTACGCGTCCTCCGCGTCCGACTCAGGTGTGTCTTCATCGCCACGAGCCGACGAACCACTTCCGTCACGGAAGGTTACCTCACTGTCTACCGCCCTCGGATCACTCATATTTGACTTATACGATCGTAATAAATTATTGTATAAAATAACACTTTCAACCCACTGTTTTCACTTTGTTTTTTGAAATTACTAGTACTTTTATTTAAAAATATACATTTATTAAAATCGTGTTACAAAGGATTTTCCGATTAATATATTCGTACATCGAATTCGTTTGCCTACATTCGTGTGAACGCGCGTAACAACAGTCCGATGTTTGACCCTACAAAAGTGAATATTGTATATGTCAAATGGTAGCGTAATAAAAAGTAACAATTTTCACTTTAAACGTAGATAAGCGTCGGATTCATATCGCTGGATTGAGTTTTAAAACTGCAATCCCGGACGAGCCCCCAAAAATGTTACGTACCTCTGCTTTGAGGTATACCGTTTAAATGACTTGATTGCTTATAGCTTTCAAATAGCTGTTAATATAGTGTTACGCTTGTTCCATCCGTATTGAAATATGACACAAGTCCATAATAAACGTTTAAACAATAATTTATTCGTTCGAAAATAAATAATAGCAATAAACAACCCGTTAGACAGCAACACAATGTAAGTGATTCCTAACCGCCAGCTTCCCGGTAATTATACTAGGGTAGTATTTACAAAGTTAATGGCGTGTGACGCACAATCAGTCAGTTCTGCGTTCTTTCAGTATTTATGTGTAAATCATACAATAAAAGTTTTAAAATGCTTCCAAAATCAGTGTTACTTAATGTAAACAATCTTCAATTCACTGGATTATTACTATAAAACTTATGTGATAACGACTAAAAGGTATTTACTTCGAAAAATGAATGACTCTCTTAAGAAAAATTACGTCTATTCTAGATCACAGGCAGCAGTATCATAAATTTTCCCCCTCCCCCCGGGACCCTACCTCCCCCCCCCCGAGCTTACCCCAGGGGTTCCAGATGCAACTAGATTCGTTAATTCGACTTTCTCGCTACATTTCTGTGTTTTGCTGTCATATTTTGTCGATCGAATGCTCGGTTCTAAAACGCCATATCATTGGCCAACACAATGAGAACAACCAACCAGATGACGCGTTATAAAATTAAAATGGTGTACATGTGTAAATGAAACACCGAGTGACATATAGCGAGAAAGTCAAATTTAATTGAATATTTAAGTTATTAGCCGAGCAGGAGATCGGTTAGTTGTGTAATCACGTTGCTTTAACTGTCTTTTAACGAATCCAGTTGCATTTTGTCGGCAACTGCATGGGAACATGTGTGTTTTCGATGAAAAAGGTCACGTCCAGTGTTCCACAATCTTTCAGCAATAGGCATATAGTGCGTTTCATACCTTGTGTATATATAATACCTATACGAGGGTATTTTTTCAAACTATGAATTTTTGTCAATAATCGTTGTTGAAAAGTCAAACTATACACAATAGGTGTACATTTAACAATCTGGAACCCCTGGGGTAAGCTCGGGGGGGGGGAGGTAGGGTTCCGGGGGGGGGGGGGTGGAAATTTATGATACTGCTGCCTGTGTCCTAGATCTTGACTTAAGCTCAACTGTCCACTGTTTTTACTTATTGTTTAATACTGATGACCAAAATTGGTCAGTGACCAAGATTCTGGGCAATGACCAAGATTCTGGGCAATGACCAAGATTCTGGTCATTAATGACCCGAATTCTGGGCACCAGTGACCAAAACTGGTCAGTCACGTGACTGACCAAAAATAATGACCAAGAAATTGGAACGCTTCATGACGTCGTTTACAAAACGTCATAACAATAAGACATATTGGCGCCTTATTTAGAAAAACAATGAAAATTACAAAGAATTAGACATGGATTTACTTTGATGTGATACATCTTGCTGCGACAACAAAGTTGAACTCTCAAACTGTCAAAGTGACTTTCAGGAAAGGGAATTTCCCAGAATTCAATAAAACAAATGGATACCAAAATTACACTGCACTCCCTTCAATGAGATTTATTTACCTAAATATCTCTTATTTGAACTTACAATTCTTTTGGGAGTAATGGTCCAGACAACTGGATAAAACAGCAACAATATGCTAACCCATTATTTTTCGATGAACATAATTTAGAATTCCTGTGCTAGCCCCCAATCACAGTATGTTGAGGTATAATAATAGTTAAATTTTGTTTTTCTTCTCAAAAGATTGTCGTAGATTATAAGTTGAGGAATATATCATCCAAGACTACAACTTTTAGAAAGCCATTTTTTTCATTTATTTTTATTGATAAACAAGGTTTTGTAACAATCTATACTATACATAGATAGCTTTAACAGCACAATGTGGCTCACCTGAAACTGATTGTTTCCTAGTGGTGTTAACTAATTTTTTCATGAAGATCTAGAGAAAAGGGCATTGTGAGTATGAACAAACTATTTGCGTCTATCCGATCTAGTTGAGCCTTGTTACTGAGTTCCTACTTTTATTTATTTGAACATTCTGATCAACTGCCATGAAGATCAGATAAAAATGTAAGTGTTAACATAGATTTTAATGATTTTAGTTATTGATCAAATGCTTAGAATCACATGACCCACTTTGGAACGTGACCTGTTAATCACTGAGACTAGACCTTGTGACCTAAATGTTGAATATGCTACTTTCAAGCTTGACTTTTAAATCATTTATATTAATGTTCTAACCAATTCACAAGTGGATCAGAGAGAGAATGTGACCACTAAAGTATTAACAGACCTTTTCTTATATTTGACCTAGTGCCCTAATTTTTGATAGAATATGAAACCAAAAATGACATAGAGGTGACTAGTTTCATAAGAATCTGGCAGAGAGGTGACACCCAAATTTAAACATTGTAAAATGATATCTTATGTGTTCACAATAAACTTTGGATAAAATACAACAGACAAAGAGTGATAACAAAAGCTCACCTTGTCACATCATAACAAGTGAGCAAAATAACCAAAACTATAACATTATATAATTGCTCAGTTACTTTCAATAACAATAAAATGTTACTTTTGAAACAAATACAATACCTTCCCTTTCTTACTACAGGCTGTTCTAAAACAAGATAGCCCTGTATCGCTCACCCAAAACTCCTTGTATAGTGTCAAAAACTTGTGTATGATTTGAATAAGTTGTAACCTAGCTTTAGCCTGTACATGACCAACTTACGAATTCAGCTTTTGATTTGATTTAGATGGACATTGTAAGCAATTTTCATGAAAATCAGGAAGATAATGTGACCTGTAGAAAGGTAAAGGAAGTTTTCTATATTTTGACCTAATGACCCAGTTTTTGACAAACTACCAACTTTCAAACTGAAACTTTATTTTATCGAGATAACATTCTGTCCAATTTTCATGAAGATATGGAAGAAAATGTAACCTCTGGAGTGTTCACTAACCTTTTCTGTGATTTGGTTTGTTGACCTAGTTTGGACCACATATGACCTACTTTCAAACTTAACCTAAAATTGACCGAGATGAACATTTACTAACATAAGACAAACAAGGGTTGTTTGTAAAACATGCATGCCCCCCATATGGGCTGTCAGTTGTAGTGGTAGCCATTGTGTGAATACATTTTTGTCACTGTGACCTTGACCTTTGACCTAGTGACCTGAAAATCAATAGGGATCATCTGCCAGTCATGATCAATTTACCTATGAAGTTTCATGATCCAAAGCCTTACTATTCTTGAGTTATCATCAGGAAACCTTTTTACTGTTATGAGTAACCTTGACCTTTACCCAAGTGACCTGAAAATCAATAAGGGTTATATACCAGTCATGATCAATGTACCTATGAAGTTTAATGGCCCTAGGCGTAAGCATTTTTGAGTTATCATCCGGATACTATTTTACTGCTTTGAGTCACTTTTACTTTGACCTAGTGACCTAAACATCAATAGGGGTAATCTGCAAGTCATGATCAATGTACCTATGAAGTTTCATGATCCTAGACGTAAGCATTATTGAGTTATCATCCGGAAATCATTAAACTGTTTTGACTCACTGTGACCTTGACCTTTGACCTAATGACCTGAACATCAATAGGGGTCATATGCCAGTCATGATCAATGTACCTATGTAGTTTCATGATCCTAGGCCTAAGCATTCAAGTCACTGTGACCTTACCCTTTTATCTAGTGACCTCAAAATCAATAGGGTTCATCTGCCAGTCATGATCAATGAACCTATGAAGTTTCATGATCCAAGGCCTAAGCGTTCCTGAGTTATCATTCGAAAACCATCTGGTTGACGGACCGACTGACGGACTGACCGACATGTGCTAAACAATATACCCCGAACAAGCCACATAAGAAATGCGGCATAACACATTCTAAAAGTAAAAGACATATGTGCAATGATATCTTTTCTTTAAATGGTAAGATGAACAAACAAGAGGGCCTGAAAGGCCCTAAGTCATTCACCTGAGATAACAAGATATTATTGGGACAAATATTGTGACCAAAATTCATGAAGATCGGAAAATAAATGTGACCTCTCGAGTGTTAACAATGTTTTACTATAGCAATATAAGGAAAAATGCCCCACCCCCTGGCAGCCATGTTTTTCAACCAATTGTTACCATTTTCGAACTGATCCAAGATATCATTAAGACTTATATTCTGGCCAAATTTTATGAAGATTGGAATATAAACGTGGCATCCACAGAGTTAACAAGGCAAATGTTGACGGCGCACGACGGCCATAAAGCGATCACAAAAGCTCACCATGGGCACGTTGTGTGATTACACTCAATGCGTTCAAATTTTTCTCACAGGCTTTGCCATTGACCTTTATAGTATGGATGGCTTTGTAATTATTTATTGCTATCATGTACATGCAATATTGTGTGTATGTTTACAATACACAAAGCATATGACATAAATAGACTAATTGAGCTTATAATAATCTGATTACTATAGCCAGGTCAATTAAGGACTTAAAAACGTTTTTGTTGTCCTGATTTCATGAAGACTTGAGATATTTATGCACATAGAGTTTCAAGATATGGGATTATCCACAAATAAAAAGTATTTTTGATCTGTGTTGTGCAGGCTCTTTTTCCATGACTGTAAAAGTAAAATTTCCATGTGAAAAGGATGTCAATTTTTTCATTCAACCATTGTGTATAAAGAACGGTTCTGCATATAATTTGCCATTTTGATAGGAAATGACCAGGGTGACAGAGAAAAGGGATATGCATTTGAGATCTGGTCAGGACTCCATATAAAAGTGGTTATATTTAAAAAATGTTTAATTACCACATGACCACGGACTCTAGATCTCCGTGACATGACTAAGGTTCTAAATTAATCTAGTATGAACATTTGAACTATATCTTTTTAAAACAATTAAAAACTTATATTTGATGTACAAATTTAAATTACCAATGTGTACAGATACTACTTAACATATATTTGACTGTATTGAATGTAGGAACTAGTTAAAAAATCCATTAGAAAAAGAGATCAGGATATGAAATATTCATTGCCTGAAGCAAAGACCCTGGAGCTATGTTTTATATCTTTAAACACACTGATTAAAGAAGTAAAACAATACATTGATACAACAGAGGTAAAATCATCCCCTCTGAACAATATGATACATAATTATGTATCATATCTTTTTATCTGGATCTGGATAGGTACACAGCAGGATGTTTAGGTGTGCCCGCTGCGGGAGAAATATAGGAGTAACTTATATTTTGGATTTAATTTAATTCACTGAAATTCATCACTGAAGTTACAGTTTGATCTCATTTGATATAGATGTACATGATTGTATCAAGCAAAACATATTAAATAATTATCAGTATTAATTCACTGTCATGATTTCAGAATCATTAAAATGATTTCAGTAAAGTCTATCCTTCATATGCATCAATTTTGTAAATATCAATATAAGTATACTACATGAAAACATTTTTGAAACAAGGGCTGTTTGTAAAACATGCATGCCCCCATATGGGCTGTCAGTTGTAGTGGCAGCCATTGCGTGAATACGTTTTTTGGCACTGACACCTTGACCTTTGACCTTGTGACCTGTAAATCAATAGGGGTCATCTGCGAGTCATGATCAATGTACCTATGAAGTTTCATGATCCTAGGCGTAAGCTTTCTTGTGTTATCATCCGGAAACCATTTTACTGTGTCAAGTAACCGTGACCTTGACTTTTGACCTAGTGACCTGAAAGTCAATAGGGGTCATCTGCGAGTCATGATCAATGTACCTAAGAAGTTTCATGATCATAGGCGTAAGCATTATTGAGTTATCATCCAGAAACCATTTTTCAAAGTTAAGTCACTGTGACCTTGACCTTTGACCTAGTGACCTGAAAATCATTAGGGGTCATCTGCGAGTCATGATCAATGTACCTATGAAGTTTCATGATCCTAGGCATAAACGTTGTTGAGTTATCATCCGGAAACCATTTTACTATTGCAGGTCACCTTGACCTTGACCTTTTACCAAGTGACCTCAAAATTAATAGTGGTCATCTTCGAGTCATGATCAATGTACACATGAAGTTTCATGATCCTAGGCATAAGCGTTCTTGAGTTATCATTAGGAAACCATTTTACTATTTCGGGTCACCGTGACCTTGCTCTTTGACCTGGTGACCTCAAAATCAATATGGGTCATCTGCGAGTCATGATCAATGTACCTTTGAAGTTTCATGGTCCTAGGCATAAGCATTCTTTAGTTATCATCCGGAAACCATCTGGTGGACGGCGGTACGGACCGACATGTGCAAAACAATATACCCTCTCTTCTTCGAAGGGGGCATAATAATACAGTAGCATGAACCAAAAAGGGAGGCAACTTGTTATGTCTTAATTTGGCAGTGTATAAAAAGTGGTTCTTAATTATCTCGCTGAACATGGGTCTAAATTACGTTTAAAAGCTATTTTCTGATTGGATGAAACAGTCCGAAATCATCCAATAAATAAAGTCGAGATATTTATCTTACGGTACATCGTCGCTGTTCTTCGAAAACCGTGTAAGTCAAATTTGGCGCAAAATGTTATTTGTTTTTATAAGAACGGCGGGTTCACGGGTCATTTTCTGCGAAAATACTGGATTTCATATCCAACTGGAAGGCATAGTTATGAGCACGTGATAAAATCCTGAACACTCATTGGTGCACTAATTGTTTCTGCAAAAACTGCGTAAGTCAATTTTTCCAACTTTTCAAAAAACTTTTTTTAAATATTTTGTTAAGTTTTAAAATATATAAGTCTTAATAAAAATGGGCACACTTTTTATTTATGAAAATATAAAAGCCTGTGGTTGTCATTTTAATTCTAAAAATGGACTTACGCAGTTTTCTCTTTAATATTTGGTTCCTTTTTTAGACTATCTAAATTATTATATTTTAAAATTGTTTTTTTGCCTATTGAAAAGTTGTAAATTTACTTACGCGGTTTCCGAAGAACAGCGACGACATGCAATGCCATTCCGCATGCAAGCTCTTTATAAAGTAAATATCGTAAATCAAAAAGCTTATGGGTTTTTTCGTGGTCATAGACAGTGTTCCTGGCTGAAAACAATGCAATATTACTTTTAAATCATTCATGCATAAATTTTTAGCAAGAAAGAGGTAGACTATTAGTGTAAAACATATTTTTTTTATTAAAACTTTTGTCTGCTACAATTTAACGAGTGGTTACGGAAATTACCGATTGTACAGATGTATCGACAGACATATGCAAAACGAAAGAATAGCTTGCATATTTCAAGTTTATCAGCCTTTAAATTACCTATTAATCAAATGAGAATCGAAATTATTAAAATATAAACCAGTAATGTTCATTAACACCAAAATCCTTGGGCACAACTATCATATTTTTGGAAACCGTGACGTATTGTTTTTCGGAAACTGACGATCGGTCATTTCCATAACCATATGGAAAATTTCATCACTGACAAGTTTCGTTTCTGATGTTTTTCTCAAATATTCTACCACAAAATTATTGTATACAATTACACATTATACAAATTACACAAATGAATGACAAGTAATAATGCCTTGATTTTGGGGAGGGACACTGTCTATAAATGCTTATAAAAACGCATTAAGGCTAAACTTAAGTGCATAAAATATTGAAACATAAATCATAATTCACGTGTAGACAAGTGTTCGTTTTATCCGATATTCATTCATCCACATTGCTCAGACACTCAATTATATTGAAATTATAACGAATATCTGATAAAACTTGCATTATTTATTTTTATCTTTAAACTTCCATTTCATAAATGTTTTGTTTTTTTATAAACGTCGTCAATTATTAATTGTAGATTTCTCTATAGTTTGAAAAACATTTAGGCAAATATTTCTCATGTAAGATAAAATGCAAATAATTAATAAAATATTCCCTTTTGATCAGTATGTTGGTTTATCGGTCAATAACAATATCACTTTGAACATTGAATTATTTAAAAGTTATAACAAACATTAATGTTCTCCGAACAAATGATTCATAACACATTCATAACAGATTGATATGAAGATATGAACAAATCAAGGTTGCTAGGTTGCCCGCCTAGAATGGTCCTGTTAGTATGGAAGTACTTGATATATAAATTTATTAGCCTGTCGGTGTTGTAAAGACATAAAATATTCTATGAACGTCTCAAAGTGTAGAATTATTTTGCATTTAGTAAAAGAAAGGCAACATATAACCCTTAAGTGGCTGACAAGAACTTGTGGCTGAATACAACTAAAATGAGGCATTATGCTACTTGAAAATAAAAGTAAACATCATTATATATGAATTTTCTGATCAAAAGTGTTATTTTTAGTGAATAGGGGAAAAACATTTTCAAGTATAAACAATATAATTATAAATGTTTTGGCGAAGTGCATCATAGTATTATCATAGTACCAGTTTGGTCTAAAAATCCAGTAACATTTTTTAAATTTCATAACCCCTTGTTGCAAAAAAAAATCATGAAAAATAGAATTTTCAGAGTAACCTATTAAAATAAAATAAAATATGCTTTATTAGACCCTTGATATTATTTTTGCAATCATTTTTCATCAATTACAAATGTTTAAAAAAATATTGTTTCATGCTATTTATGGTACCAGTTTTTTGTCAGAAAATTAATTACATTTTTTAAAAATGCGTTACCCCTTGTTGCCAAAAAATTCATAAAAAATATAATGTTCAAAGATATCCTTTAAAACAAAAAGAAAATGCCTTCTTAAACCTTAAACATTATTCCTTCAAGCATTTTACATCAATTATTTATGTTTGAAAAAATCATTGGTTCATGCTAAATACTGTTTGATATACTGTAAATAATGTAACTACACATCCAAGTAGTGAGTCCATCAAACTATTGCAACCGAAACACCTGGTATGCCAAGGCACCAGCCGAAGTCAAATGCCTTCTGACTATTTATAGTGCATTTTACTATTTATATTTGTATGCATTTGTATGTGTTTGAAAAAATGTATAATCTTAAATGACATCTTCTGACCATGCATGTCCTAGATTTCAAAATCCAGGCCCTGGTCTGACACATTGGTAACATTAACGTTAAACTGTTGCCAGGCTTCTGAATTTAATTAGCCAGGTCACAGGAAAATGGCAGTCTAATCAGTATCCAATTAAACTATTTGTCATTGTCAGAAAACCGCTCTTAAGCAAACAGCTTTCAAGCAACTGCAGGCTGAACTATATCTAAACTGGCCACAATCGCCTTAATGTCTCTTTTACTGGGATACAGACACAGTTCATTTAACTTTAAAGGGATTTTTTCACGTTTTGGTAAATTGACAAAAATTTAAAAAAGTTGTATCGGATTCGCAAAATTTCGTTTTAGTTATGTTATTTTTAGGAAACAGTATAACTGAACATTTACCATGGTCTAATATAGCCATTATATGCATCTTTTAACGATTTAAAAATTATAAAGCGTTGCAACGCGAAATGATTGAATACTTTGGAGAGTTATGTTGTTGATGTTAAATTGTGTGAAACTACGAAGATTGCTTATATAAGGTATAAAATACGTCAACCATTTATACTTGGCAGAATAGTCGAGCAGGCTAATGCGTTTTTACTCCAGGACTAAGGGGGTCACTGGTTCGAGCCCTGCTGCGGACTACTTTTTTTAAGAATTTTTATTCCGGATTTTTTACTGGAGCTTTTAAGATCCAATGTTTACATTTATCAATATAAAGCATTTAATGACTAACTTCAAAACATGTCAAAATCTGTGAAAAGGCCCCTTTAACATAATATCTACTCCCATTAATATGAGGTCGATATACATGGACTAAACGGTAAAGTACGTCTAAGTATTTGGACTATAATGATATAAGCAACTTAAATAGAAAGAAAAAAGAATTTATACAAACCAGTAATTTGAGTAAAGAGTTTGTAATCAATGTTGTATTTCAGGACAGCTTGGTGATACGCAAATCCCATATGACATGTTGATATCGGGTATCATAGCCATTCAATAAGTCGCAAAATGATCGAACAAAAGTTATAAAGCGAACTGTGACTTAAATTGATAACTAAAAATACCAGTATCATCAGTATGCCAGTTTTGCCTTGTCAAGCTGTCGAGATCCAGAAAGTGCTTCATTCACATTGAATTTATCCTTCGAATTCCATTTATTGTTGCATTACTAAATAGCGAAACAAGCCGATTTAAGCTGTAAAAAAGTTTTGACACGAGTGTTATCAAGTCTCTCATGGGCGAAGCTAGTTGCAATAATTCAACTCTAAGCTTTATAGCCCAATGGGCTGCAGCCGCCATATCAAAAATTATCAAAGGCTTTGGGAGTCCGTTTATGTGGACTATGGCGAAGCCATTGTTGTAGAAAGTGATCCATTCACATCGAATATATCCTTCCGAATTCCATTCATTGTTGTCATTAATGGAGATTTAGTGAATAAATAATTCATATATCATAAATGACAGCTTCTAAATAGCGAAACAAGCCAATTTATGCAGTAAGAAAGTTTTGACTCGAGACTCTCATGGGGGCGGCCATTGTTGAATGTTGAAACATGAACGACAACTCTGCTAGGAGAATGTTATCAATG
The DNA here is from genome assembly GCF_020536995.1 of Dreissena polymorpha. NCBI lineage: Eukaryota > Metazoa > Mollusca > Bivalvia > Myida > Dreissenidae > Dreissena > Dreissena polymorpha. Next base: position 105,255,779 of record NC_068355.1, on the reverse strand, counting down.
AAAATCAACGAGGTCGATGTATTTCGATTAGAAAAATCGAGTTATCTCAATCGGACTGGCTCGGTCTTTTACATAGGTCGCCATTGTGAATAATTTTTTGATGGTTATCATACCTTAGACGATGCTGTTCCAGCATCGATTAAAGTATTTTGCAAAAAAACTTTAACCTATCCGTTACTCACTAAAATCCGCTATGCACAAATCGACTGTAATTTGATAGATTTATAGTTAGATAGATAGGTAGGTGGATAGTTGGATTGGTTGGTGCATGGGCGGTTAGGAAGGTTGTTGAATGGAGAGGTAGATTTGGAAAGCTAGGTGGATAGGTGGGTAATTGGTGCATGGGTGTATGGTTTGATAGTTGGATGGATGCATCACATAGGCAGAAGGATGGTTGGATAGATAGGTGGATTTTTTTGAAAGATAGGTGAATGGTTGGTTGAATAGGTTAATGAATGGTTGGTTAGGTGAGTTCATGGTTAGTAAGGTTGGTGGATGGTTTGATGTTTGGGTAATGAGCATATAGGTGATATTTTGGAAAAGTGGATGATAGGATGTGTAGGTGGATGGATAGCAGGATAGGTAGATTGGTGGTTTTATATTAGGGTGCATAGTTGGATAGGTGGATGTATATTTTAATAGGTGGATCATGGATGATTGGATAAATGATTGTATAGTGAGTGGAATGTGTGGATATGTGATTGTGTATATGAGTGGATTGATTACTGTTGTTGATAGTTGAATTGATTGGCGAATTGATGGTAGGATGAATGGATTGGTGAATAGGTTGTTTGATTGTTGGTTATGATTATACGGATTGATCAGTGGATAGTTTAGGTGGGTGAATTGGTGTATAAGTAGTGGGTGGGTGATTAGATTGTTGGATAGGTTAGTGGAGTAGTTGATAAATGGATGTGTTGTAGATGGATGTGGGGAAGCATAGTTCAATTGATAGGCGATTTTATGGTGGGATAGTGGGTTAGATGAATGGACAGGTAGGTGGAGAGTTAGAAATTTTGGTTAGTGTCGTAGTGAAAATGTTGGACGGTTGAGTGGGTTGTTGAAAAGGTTTGATTGATAGGTAAAAGATTCAGGAGGTAAGATTTGTTGAATGTTGGATTGCTGGGTGGATGTAAATATATGAATTTGTATTGGTTCTTTAGTCTGTAAGGCCTATTACTTCCTCTTACTGTTTGGTCCATTTCAAGTAAGACTGAAACAAGTATAATACTGTGCACAAATGATGACAAAGATCAAGGCCCTGAAATTTAGTATGGTTTCTTTTGCCAGGTCTAATATATACAAATATAAAATGTTCATGATATTCAGAATAACTCATAAATAACTTTTACTCAAACACATATAATTGCTTATACATTGTATTTGTTAAACTTAATACTTTTCAACTCTTAACACATGTATCCAGAAATGGTAAAAATGGTATGCGTTTATACTCACAAAATCTCTTCACTGAATCAGCATTATCTTAAATTATGCTATTTGTATCATCCTTAGTCAATACTTGTTACTGCATGATACTTGTCGAAGGCATCCCACTCATACCTTACACAGTTTGTGGTGTTAGTAGCATAACATGCCATGGTTATTGATGTAAATTAATAAATAGCCATATAAAATGTAATAGAGAATAATTATTTATTTGGAGAGGAATAAAAGGAAAGAGGTATTTTAAATGAAAACTTCAAACAGGCCACAACAAACTTAAATTTAGTACTGTGCGGGTAGATGCTGAGAAAGATGGTGTGATTGATTTGCTATACAGCTCTAGATACTGTCATTTATCATGATCCTCCTTTTAGCATTATTTATTAAAATTAATTTAGGTTTACTTGTTTATGTTGATTTCTTTTCTTTGCAGATGGCGATAGAGAAAAAACATTTAGTTATTGCCCCTGACTGCCTGGCAAGTATGGCTGAGACCTACATCAGGGAATATCTGTCATTACCGAACCCTGATGTCTATGATGTCATGCCTGCCCCTACATACACGCCGGAGGCGGTCCTTATCCCCAGACCCTCAGTTTTCATGGCAAACATGATCATGTGAGTCCTGAAGTACTGATATATTGTTGTTTCATTTATATCAATATAAAGAAGTGAAACTCCAGCTGCTGGAGCAGTATTGAATTTTCATTAAAAACAATTAGTTGGTCCTTTATTTAAGGCAAGTGACCGATTGCCCAAACAGTACAAAACAGCACAATACAGCACAATACAAACCAACATAAACACAAAATATGAATAAAGCTAGGGTCACCGCCTTAGAACGGTCAATGCAAAGCAAAACATTCGTGTGGCTGGCAAGCTGCCAAATATCGTCCATAAAGGTAAGAACCATAGCATTGTAACACTTCTGTACTACATCACTTCAAATTATCACCAGCTTTAATTGGTTCACAAGTTCATTTTTTGCAAGAATAAAAGTCACTAAATCTTTATTCTGATATATACAAAAAGTTTTCATAAATTTAGATTCACTGCCCTATATATTTTACTGATATTTCATGCTCACTATACATGTATACTGATATTGCAATATATTTGGTCTAATGATATTGCAATATATTGCAATTTTCTATACTCAAATACAGCAATATAACATTATTCACTATCTTTGCAATATTGCAATACTTGAGTACACCCATAGTGCACTGTAACATTATTTTAGTATAAGTACTACACTGGTATTGCAAAAGAGCGCTACTACATTTTTTTTTTATTGTTTTTGCACTGTCTGTTGGTTGGTCTGTTGGTTTGGTCAAACTTTAACATTTGCCATAACTTTTGCAATATTGAAGATAGCAACTTCATATTTGACATGCATGTGTATCACATGGAGCTGCACATTTTGAGTGGTGAAAGGTCAATGTCATCCTTCAAGGTCAAAGGTCAAATATTTGGGTCAAAATTGCTCATTTAATGTACACTTTTGCAATATTGAAGCAAGCAACTTCATATTTGGCATGCATGTGTATCTCATGGAGCTGCACATTTTGAGTGGTGAAAGGTCAAGGTCATCCTTCAAGGTCAACGGTCATATATATGGGGACATAGTGTTTCACAAACACATCGCTCGTTTCTTATTATTTTTTTCTCTATACATAAAAATGATATCATGCTTGTTTTATTCTGTTCTTCACTCCATTTTCACTCTCTTTGTCCCGATTTTTTTCTGCGGGTTTTATAGTGCGGGCCCTCTGCTCCATGGTCCAGTCTTTTCGCCGCACCTTCTGCTTTCAGAGCCAATATGAGCTTCTTGAAGAAAGGCCCACCAATGAGCTGTAAGCTTACTAAACTCGCTATTGCCATGTATTGCCCTTATTGGTGCCTTTTATAATATTATTTTCCTGTTGAAAAAGATGTGACTCCGTTATTGTAGCTCTTATGAAATCTTCTACTCTCCAATAAACATTTCTTCTATTTCTATTCTATTCTTCTATATTCTATTTGTTTACAGCTTCTTCAATGTTAGTTTCTTTAGGTTTATTTTTTCAGCCGTTTTTAATGATTCTAGATTTTTATGCCCCCTGTAGGGTGGCATATAGCAGTTGAACTTTCAGTCAGTCCGTCTGTCAGTCTATGCGTCCAAAAACTTTAAACTAAAACATTGGCCATAACTTTTGCAATATTGAAGATAACAACTTGATATTAGGCATGCATGTGTATCTCATGGAGCTGCACATTTTGAGTGGTGAAAGGTCAATGTCATCCTTCAAGGTCAAAGGTCAAATATTTGGGTCAAAATTGCTCATTTAATGTACACTTTTGCAATATTGAAGCAAGCAACTTCATATTTGGCATGCATGTGTATCTCATGGAGCTGCACATTTTGAGTGGTGAAAGGTCAAGGTCATCCTTCAAGGTCAACGGTCATATATATGGGGACATAGTGTTTCACAAACACATCGCTCGTTTCTTATTATTTTTTTCTCTATACATAAAAATGCTATCATGCTTGTTTCATTCTGTTCTTCACTCCATTTTCACTCTCTTTGTCCCGATTTTTTTTCTGCGGGTTTTATAGTGCGGGCCCTCTGCTCCATGGTCCAGTCTTTTCGCCGCACCTTCTGCTTTCAGAGCCAATATGAGCTTCTTGAAGAAAGGCCCACCAATGAGCTGTAAGCTTACTAAACTCGCTATTGCCATGTATTGCCCTTATTGGTGCCTTTTATAATATTATTTTCCTGTTGAAAAAGATGTGACTCCGTTATTGTAGCTCTTATGAAATCTTCTACTCTCCAATAAACATTTCTTCTATTTCTATTCTATTCTTCTATATTCTATTTGTTTACAGCTTCTTCAATGTAAGTTTCTTTAGGTTTATTTTTTCAGCCGTTTTTAATGATTCTAGATTTTTATGCCCCCTGTAGGGTGGCATATAGCAGTTGAACTTTCAGTCAGTCCGTCTGTCAGTCTATGCGTCCAAAAACTTTAAACTAAAACATTGGCCATAACTTTTGCAATATTGAAGTTAACAACTTGATATTAGGCATGCATGTGTATCTCATGGAGCTGCACATTTTGAGTGGTGAAAGGTCAATGTCATCCTTCAAGGTCAAAGGTCAAATATTTGGGTCAAAATTGCTCATTTAATGTACACTTTTGCAATATTTAAGCAAGCAACTTCATATTTGGCATGCATGTGTATCTCATGGAGCTGCACATTTTGAGTGGTGAAAGGTCAAGGTCATCCTTCAAGGTCAACGGTCATATATATGGGGACATAGTGTTTCACAAACACATCGCTCGTTTCTTATTGTTTTTTTCTCTATACATAAAAATGCTATCATGCTTGTTTCATTCTGTTCTTCACTCCATTTTCACTCTCTTTGTCCCGATTTTTTTTCTGCGGGTTTTATAGTGCGGGCCCTCTGCTCCATGGTCCAGTCTTTTCGCCGCACCTTCTGCTTTCAGAGCCAATATGAGCTTCTTGAAGAAAGGCCCACCAATGAGCTGTAAGCTTACTAAACTCGCTATTGCCATGTATTGCCCTTATTGGTGCCTTTTATAATATTATTTTCCTGTTGAAAAAGATGTGACTCCGTTATTGTAGCTCTTATAAAATCTTCTACTCTCCAATAAACATTTCTTCTATTTCTATTCTATTCTTCTATATTCTATTTGTTTACAGCTTCTTCAATGTTAGTTTCTTTAGGTTTATTTTTTCAGCCGTTTTTAATGATTCTAGATTTTTATGCCCCCTGTAGGGTGGCATATAGCAGTTGAACTTTCAGTCAGTCCGTCTGTCAGTCTATGCGTCCAAAAACTTTAAACTAAAACATTGGCCATAACTTTTGCAATATTGAAGTTAACAACTTGATATAAGCCTTGCATGTGTATCTCATGGAGCTGCACATTTTGAGTGGTGAAAGGTCAATGTCATCCTTCAAGGTCAAAGGTCAAATATTTGGGTCAAAATTGCTCATTTAATGTACACTTTTGCAATATTTAAGCAAGCAACTTCATATTTGGCATGCATGTGTATCTCATGGAGCTGCACATTTTGAGTGGTGAAAGGTCAAGGTCATCCTTCAAGGTCAACGGTCATATATATGGGGACATAGTGTTTCACAAACACATCGCTCGTTTCTTATTATTTTTTTCTCTATACATAAAAATGCTATCATGCTTGTTTCATTCTGTTCTTCACTCCATTTTCACTCTCTTTGTCCCGATTTTTTTCTGCGGGTTTTATAGTGCGGGCCCTCTGCTCCATGGTCCAGTCTTTTCGCCGCACCTTCTGCTTTCAGAGCCAATATGAGCTTCTTGAAGAAAGGCCCACCAATGAGCTGTAAGCTTACTGATCTCGCTATTTCCATGTATTGCCCTTATTGGTGCCTTTTATAATATTATTTTCCTGTTGAAAAAGATGTGACTCCGTTATTGTAGCTCTTATGAAATCTTCTACTCTCCAATAAACATTTCTTCTATTTCTATTCTATTCTTCTATATTCTATTTGTTTACAGCTTCTTCAATGTTAGTTTCTTTAGGTTTATTTTTTCAGCCGTTTTTAATGATTCTAGATTTTTATGCCCCCTGTAGGGTGGCATATAGCAGTTGAACTTTCAGTCAGTCCGTCTGTCAGTCTATGCGTCCAAAAACTTTAAACTAAAACATTGGCCATAACTTTTGCAATATTGAAGATAACAACTTGATATTAGGCATGCATGTGTATCTCATGGAGCTGCACATTTTGAGTGGTGGAAGGTCAAGGTCATCCTTCAAGGACAAAGGTCAAATATATGGCTTCAAAGCGGGGGCATTGTGTTTCTGACAAACACATCTCTTGTTGTTTTTTTAGTTTAAACTTGTATGATAAAAAAGCAGACATTTGTATCTGGTTTAGCATGACACTTCTCCATAATGTGTTCTTTGTTGTTTTTTATGTTCCCTGGCTTTGTCGGCTTTGAAATGCATGTCTTTGGAAGTTAAGGTATTGCATGATCCAGTTTTGACACACTAGTGAACTTCCGTTTATTCTTCAAATAACACGCAGCATGTGTTCACAGGTTTCCCCACGCAATGGTCCAGACATGGCACCAGAAAAAGCGGGAGCTGCTCTGTGAGCTCTCCGAGCACCAGGACGCTGTCAGGAAACTCATGGAGGCCCGGAAGGTACATTCCCGTAATTATTCTGATTACAGCTGAAAAAGTTTTCTTGTTAATTAGATTCGATAAATATGTATGTAGATCTCTTTTCTGCCATTATTGTGTGCATAACTGGTTGAAGATCCTATTGTTTTGTTAGCAGAAATTATAAAATAAATAAACATAAATATTTTTTATGTTGGTAAAAGCTTTGGCATTTTGCATGTTCGTGATGAATATGGCCTGATTAACCTGATATTGAAAATTTTAAGAGCATTTAGATATGTACCTGGCGCATATTTTGTGATATTTCACATGTATTTGTGATATTTTTCATGAATAACACAACATTTCTTCATGTATTTCATTCTGTAGGAGTGCTGGATGTCTGAAAGCAAGGTCAAGAAATACAAATTGATCACCTCTGTGCATACATATGCACACCGTCATAACCCAGAAGACCTCAAGGGGCGAACAAAGGCTCTCCGTGTAAGTTGCTAGACTGGTAGTTTGATTGGTTTAAGGTTAAAGTCCTTCATTAGACAATATTTAATATTATTCCATTGCTTTAACTTATTCTTTTTAATGGATTTGGAACAAATAAATGACCTAGGACGTATGCATTGTTTGAAAGTTGTTTTATACCTTACAGGACATGCAGAAAGTCCTGGTCAACAAGGAGGAGGTTCACATAAAAGCCTGTGAAAGTTTCAAGGAAATGCTTCTTGTGGAAATCAACCTGCGGGAAACAATTCACAAGGTATAACTATTTCCAATTCAACAAGAGATGTGTTTGTCAGAAACACAATGCTCCCTATTGCGCCGCTTTTAAGCCATATAATTTGACCTTTGACCTTGAAGGATGACCTTGACCTTTCACCACTCAAAATGTGCAGCTCCATGAGATACACATTCGAGCCAAATATCAAGTTGCTATCTTCAATAATGCAAAAGTTATTGTAAAACTTTTACCAAGGTTAAAGTTTTGGGACACACACAATGAATGACAGACAGACAGACACAGACAAGCCAAAAACAATATGCCTCCGATCTTTCGATCCGGGGGCATAAAAACGTTATGATTCTCTGTATCTAAACAAATCAAAAAGTGCTTTCTTGTTTGAAGATATTTCCTTAATGAACACATTGATGTGTTGCGTTTTTTCCTCTAAGCTTTTCTTTACAACAAACATGAGCATATAAAAGAATGTTTTTGGGCAAAACATAGTTTTAATATGCATTATTAACTGTTTGCAATCAGAACTTATACTATCAGATGTTTGTTTTAAATTAGTAATCTAATTCATGTAAAATGCTAAAAAATTGTTCGTTATGTTGCACCATGTTTCTTATAGTTTTGAAATAATAATAAGAATCCAGTTTATTAGCCATCCATTAGCCAATAAGACAGTAACTGAACATGGGTGCATGCAATGCAGGAAATGTTTTCCTGCGCAGTATTCAAAGTGTTACTTCTACTTCATTGGATTATACTTGATAAAGTAACTAATTTAAACAATCATGTTTTGCTCATGTTTGTTGTTGTGTTGTTTATCATCCTTATACCCATTCTGTTTCTCGCCATCTTTTTGTAGTAAAACAATTATAATGTCACATGTTTGTAGTTTTGTCATAATTCTTATCGAGCAATGACATCGTCATTCGACACTAGTCCTTATGTTCGCCCCAGCTCGATATTGGGGACTACAGCCGAATGTCGATGTCAGAGCTGGCTCGATATTCGTCCCAGCTCGATATCCGGGACTAGTGCCGAATGTCGATGTCAGAGCTGGCTCGACATTCGCCCAAGCTCGATACTCGGAACAAGTGCCAAATGTCAATGTCAGAGCTGGCTCGACATTCGCCCAAACTCGATATTCGGGACTAGTGTCGAATGTTGATGTCAGATCTGGCTCGACATTCGTCCCAGCTCGATATTCGGGACTAGTGCCGAATGTCGATGTCAGATATGGCTCGACATTCGCCCCAGCTCGATATTCGGGACGAGTGTCGAATGTCGATGTCAGAGCTTGCTCGACAGTCGCCAAGCTCGATATTCGGGACTAGTGTGAATTTCGATGTCAGAGCTGGCTCGACATTCGCCCCAGCTCGATATTTGGGACAAGTGTCGAATGTCGATGTCAGAACTGGCTCGACAATCTGCTCAGCTCTTTATTCGGGACTTGTGCGTAATGTCGATGTCAGAGCTAGCTCGATATTCGTTCCAGCTCGATGTTCGAATGTCAATTGTCAATGTCAGCGCCAACCTCACGCACCTGTGGTTTTATCGCATTCAAACGACTTCTAATGGGATGCGTTTAGGGTATAAATGTACATTAATGATGTAATTTTATATTCGACAACGCTGTGACATTGGCTTTGACCAGTTGAGCTCAAAAAATTTTCTCACAATTTTGACGGCGTCATAATAATATTTATCAAAGCGGTCTAGTTGATTTCGTCCGGAAATGAAATGGAGCAACCGCTCGTCCGACCGACCAATCGACAATTACAAAGCTATATATGCCCACTTTTTCGGAGGAAGAAGGGGTGTGGGCAATACTGTTGGGTCTATACAGCCCCTTCCCCTCTAAATATAGCGTTATTATGAACTGTTAAAGTTAATTATTCACGGTGACTTCAAAATTGTTGCACAATTGTGTGGATGCGCTCATGAGTTGGGAATACTGCACTGTTTCAGAGTCGTGCGCAGACCTGTCCATGGGAAACATCGTGCGCCAGAGCGGCGAGTACACAATCTTCAACACCAACTATAAACCATTCCAAGTGTACTGCGAGTTTCAACATGGCTCCGAATACACGTTTATCTCCCCGGCAACACGTGTCAACGTTGACATAGCTAATCTCGTAACGAACAGAAGTCACGTTCTGGTAAGAGACCGCCGGAAGGAAGAAGTACGAAGCTGTTCTATCTCAAATCACTTCGCACAAGAATACGCCTCTTTCTATACAGTACAACAACTACACCAGCTACCGCGAGTTCCAGAACCCGTCAAAGGGTCCGTATGTTTACGTGGGGTTCATCCCTGTCACCGACACGCATTTAGGTGGTACAGAAGGCTACCAGATGGACGGCCAGGATCTGACGTTCGCCAACTGCGACGGCAACTCACAGTTATTGTGTGTTTCTGTTCAACGACCAGAACGCTGCGCCATCTTCGTACAACCCAACATACGCCTTAATGTAAAGGCAGTGGATCGACTGGGCGCGGGCGCTTCCTCGAGGTCGATACCTCACAGACGCTTACTTTAGCTTCTTTGAGATGCACTTTGGCGGCTGCGGTGCGTACGGAACGCCTCAACACATTCAAAAGGTCGGCGGGGCGGCCGTTGGTCTCTGATACGGTCAGTGCAGTCCAATGTGATGAGAGAATCGGGCCCCCTTTTAAACTTAAAAAGTTAATTTTCTGGCGCGTTTTAGAACTTGCGATATTGACAAAGGGTGCTTTGAACAGGGCGTCGAATGACGCAAATGTATAGAACAACATGTGCCGTTAATATGAGAATGGCAAACTGATAATGACATAGAAACATATTTATTTTATGTTTCAGATATGTCATGTCATATGCCAGTTGACGTCACCCACGCTACTGAGAGCGTCTCATCCACGTCGGTCAGTGGTCACGTGACGTACAGATGTGACCTCGGCTACACTCACGCGTTTGGTGATCTCATGCATTCTTGCTTTCCTACTAGGCGGTAGACGTGTCTAATACCAAGCTGCCAAAGAAGAATCTATACTTTTATACAAGCGCGTTTATCCGCCAATAAGGTCATTTAGTTAAATCCATACACATTTCGGTTAATGTTACGCATTTCGATAAAATGGGTAAATTTAGATAGGTGATTATACTAATTTAAATATATCAATTTCAACATAATTATGCATGTAATGTATATTTAATATGTTTCGTTAATGTGAATAAACGCAATAACAAAAGTCGTTATGATAATGAAAAAATAATATATATTTATTGAATTTTATTTTTAATATGCGCAGGTTTTCAAAAATTAAGCAAGGCTGGAAACATATCGCATAAGATCCATTTTTGTATATCGCGGGTCATTAAAGCGTGATGGTATTATCTGAGCATCTAAATGCTTTTTGTCAACATTTTGTGTTAAAGTAAATTAATGTAAGTATTATATACTTTGCCGGGACCCGAAGAATACAATTTGTCGAAACAAGATCAACCGCTAGCATTTAAGTTGAAGGATGAGACAAGATAAAGATGTTTATATGAAACAAAGCATATACTCGCTCGTTTAAATCAGGAATATAAAGATTAACTTTCTTATAACATTAATAAACTATGCTTTTACATGATATAAGTACTGTTCTCAAAATAAGTGTAACGGTTCAATTTAAAAATGCTGTTGAATTTGTTTTGCTAATTATGATACAACATAAAAACGATGCGATTGAAACCTCAATAACTTGCGCGCTACCGAATCAAGAACATTATTTTGTAAAACATTAGCATGGACTATATATTTATTTTCAAAATTACTTGAGCACAGTATGTATAGATTGTGCGTATATTGCGATTATTCAGATCTAGATCTCGTGTTCGTGTGTAATATAATGTTAACAAGGTGTTTATTAAGGTCGCCAGAACACACCGTGCTAATGATAAGTAATAATAATATACGATATTTGTTCGTCGAAGGCTAAGGCGCCTGTGCGTTGTAAACTTCACTCAAACGACTTCAGCTCCCGATCTTCAAATGCATTTTTGATGACGTTCCATGAAATGTATTTAAAGCGTTGCAATCTGCGTTAGTTTAATGTAGCAAAGTAGATTTCAAAACTATGCAAATCTTCTTCGAACTTGCAAGGTTATGATCTTTTGTGTTTAAAATGTTACATTGTGTATCGCTCTTGATCAAGAATTTTCAATTTAGGCAAACGCTTTTATTTGTTGCCACTAATATCGCCACAAAAATAGGCAAGCAGGTTTTCTTAAATTTTCTGAGTCATGAACTTTTCGTAAGGATTCCTAATTAAATAAGCATACGCAATGACGTGCACGAATCGTAACAATCTCCAATAGACGTTGTTGCGTTTAGGTAATTTAAGTTAATTTTAGGTAATTAATAATTACCTAAAATAACTTAAATTACCTATTAAACTACTAATTATATATTAAAATTAGTTAATATGTACGACCCCCCCCCCCCCCATGACAAAAAACAGAATATTTTACAAGTATTTAAGTGAATTTAGCAAAGTTGGAAAAAGCAAAAACAGTTAAGGGTCAGTGCACAAAAAATAGAAAAAAATAGTGGAAACAACAACTTGCTAATGCCTTATAACCCAGCAAATAATACTTTATATTTGTAAGCTGCAAAATGTGAGTTTCTTTAATAAAAATTGATGATTTATCATTTTGATGCAATTCCGTTTTATTCTTTCCTTTTGCATCATTCATACGTTTGCATTTTTGTTAACACTGAATGTCATTCGTTGCAAGAGACTTTTTAAGATTTTTAAAAAATGACAATTTTCAGAATACTTATTATAGATAACTAAACTAACACACTATATTAAAGCAAGTAGAAACAATCAATATTCAAATTAAAAACAATTGTGTATGTCAGTAAACTTTTTAAGAGATTTTTTTTCAAAAATACATTAATCTATTGACAAGTCCATTTAATTCGTTAATAATACCAAGGATAGTATTCGAAAACATTAATGTTTTTAACATTTATCCAACAGCTCTTTGGTAAATTATCATTCCATAATACATACCTTACTATATATAGTAACACATTTGTACAGTTGTTCATGTCATTATCACCATTGCGGGGGGCATTATAAATATTCGGCCCTAGGGCCGATTATTTATATTCGGCCATCAGAATGTGTGCGCGTGACGTTCAACTGGAAAAAAATGGCGTCCACATCCAGTCTTAGCCATAAAAAGTAAAACATTACATTTCTTGATCGCCATCCACCTTTTCCATTTTAAAGCACTGGATGTAAGCAGGCAATTCTTTGTGGATACTGGTCGTGTACGTAATTCCAGCCATTTTTGGGACTATTTTAACAAAATCTTTTGTTTTAGGCAACTGGTTTAAACTAAACTTCACATATATAATCCTGGGTTCAAAACTCACCTAGCATGAAAATTTCAATAGAATTAGATCAGTGTATGTTACTTTTATGAACAGAAATTAATGACATATAAACTATCAATTTTCATAGGGCAATTGTACTTAAAAAAATCGGCCACTTTTCAGTTTAATCTGCAGGTACAATTTCAAAGCAATATCTTTAGACGAATGTCCTCATTTTAAGAGTATTAATAAAGGTATTCACAAACACAATTTTTGAATTGAAACTTAAAAACTATGCGACATTATTATACCAGTTACTCCCCCTACCTATTTTAATAAATATTGACAGGCCTGCACGGTTAATGGGGAACTACAAATTTATAAAATATATTTATTTTTAATAGTTTTAATAAATTTTTACTAACAGAGCTAAGAAAGTAAAAACATTTTGTTTAAAAAGTTGATTTTAGTGTCGATTTTTAGTAAACGTTTATATTTAATTTTACAACATGTAAACTATTAATATTCAAATAAAGGGAGGTAATTCATATATTAAAAGTTTATATTTAGGTCGTGATTTTTTTTTAAATGTATGTTTTTATACAATTAGTTAAAAATACCTTAATTAAAGTTTATCAGATAGAAATAATAATAATTTTATCAAATATATTTGTTTCTTATATGAATATAATTTTTGCAATTGATAAAGAGTCCACTTTTCCCATGAGAAAAATATCTTGTGTTATGTTTGAGACATTTAAGGGGCCTTTTCACAGATTTTGGCATTTTTTAACTTATTCATTAAATGCTTTATATTGATAAATGTAAACATTGGATCGTAAAAGCTCCAGTAAAAAATCAAGAATAAAATTAAAAAAAGGAAAAGAACATTGCCCGGAGCAGGTTTCGAACCAGTGACCCCTGGAGTCCTGCCAGAGTCCTGAAGTAAAAACACTTTAGCCTACTGAGCTATTCCGCCGAGTACACATACATAACGTATTTTATACATTATATAAGCAATCTTCGTAGTTGCACAAAATTTAACGACAAAAACAGAACTCTCCAAATTATTCAATCGTTACGCGTTGCAACGCTTTATAATTTTTAGGTTTTAAAATCGTCAAAAGATGCATATAATGGCTATATTAGAGCATGGTAATTGTTCAGTATTACTGTTTCCTAACAAATATCATAACTAAAACGAAAATTTGCGAATCTGAAACAATTTTTTTCAATTTTGTAAATTTACCAAAGCGTGAAAAGATCCCTTTAGATGCAAACGTTTACCGTGATATGCTTCTTTAATTTGCAAAATATTGAGATTAGAGTTGGTTTTCAAGTTGATTGTTCTAAACATAATCAAAGCATGTGTGTTTAGATCATGAAAATGATTAAACACAGGTGGCTGATTTTTTACGTACAGGCCGGAATACCGTACACGACCAGTAGACATTCTTTGATTGACTGACAAACGAACGACTTATTCATCAAAGAAATTACCCTTTTAATTCAACATCGATTTCCTTCGAACAGTTAAAGAACAATTCACTTACACTTTTCTTAAATTTAATCAATCAATTTTATCCCATTTTCATCGCGACATTGACGGTATAACACGTTGTGGAATATACTTGCTTGTATTCAACACTGTGGAATATACCTGTCGCGTGCACGGACTACTTTTTAAATGACGTCATGCGATATACGCTAAAATTAGGTCGATATTGTTTTATTTGGTTTATTGATCGAATTATAAGGTCACCCATTAAAAGAAAATGTGCATATTTTGCAGAAAAATATATATATATGACATATTCACCAAAAGAAATGTTGAAATAAAATATAAAATTACACGATTTTTGTTTTGTATTTTTTTATTTATATTTACTTTACCACTGAATGATTTTTCATAAGAAACAAAGTCGACAAAACTTAAGCTTCAAAATTATACGACTTTCAACCTTTTAATCTAGTCATATGACATAATTTTTCGCCATCCGTATAATGAATCAGCTGATTGATGGCGTCATAAAATGACATACTTATTGCGTCATTTTCCCCATTTTTTTGACGATTTATTATAAACGCGACTTATTTCACATGTTTTCTACATGTACTGTATGTCGACATATCTGAATTGTCAATTGATCACATTTTCCTTATTTCGTGTAATGTGCATTGTTTATAACCAAAGCATATACTTTTGACATTTAACTTAAATATTAAGAATGTACAACAAGCCATACACATATCGCACAGTTCATGAATAATCTGCTATGTTTGCTTTCCTATTTCACGTTAGGCATAGAGCTGTGTAAAGTATAAGATGGTAAAAATAGCACTGGAATTGGGAACGTCCCATTTTGTACACGGGTATTTTCTACTCATTTATCTGTTGTGTACTGGAATGTTTTCCATTCTTTGTGTATTTATATATTAAATTATTTTCTCGTACAATAAGGGCACTTACCATAGATAAATAAAACATTGTGCAAGTTTAAACATAATTATGTTTGTATGCAGAAATCTGCAAATGCAACCGAGTTTACCAACGGCTATTATTAGATAAACTGCTCCGGTTCATTGGAACAGCAGTAATGTAGAGTACATGACGTAGCGTGTGACGAAGAAGAAAGTTTATCGCGTTCATAAACTCATTTGAATAAAGTGATAGAATGGCATAAGGGTCTTTATTTAACTATGCTAAAATAATTATTAAAGACCCTAGATGCAAAATCGTCAATTATTGAGTTAAATGGATTATTAGATGGATTTTAAAGGATAATTAAAGGTAAGATACTAGTTCTTACGTGTTTTGATTTTTGTTTGTACTTTTGTCGTTCACTGTTCTCGGGGAAATGATTTTAACATGGGCGCCATTGATGCATCGGATCACACACGGCATACCCACAACATTCTATAAAAACACGTTCTGCGTGTCCTTAAATTCGTCGTTCGAAGTCGGAAAACGTATTGCCCTGTATATTTTGTCAAATAAAGTGTCAGTCGCTGCGATTGTCTGTTTACTCGTCAAAATTGTCAAGGTCTTCGATAGCTAAAGAAACTTACGCGTACAGTTTATTTAGCATTGACAGACCTGTACAAAGTCGCGCCAGTCAAAAATCATAAAAAGCGACATTTAAAGTTATGGTAGCCAGAACTAGGTCGTCGATGGTGTACATGTATGTTGACATCGACAGCATTTTGTCAGGAGCAATCGCCGCCATATTGGATTTTGATCATTTTCTTTCGAAAATAAAATGAATTATAGTAAAGTAAAATCTTTTCGCGGTCGTAATGTGTTAAAATTCGCATACTGCGTAAAAGTGAATGTAGGCACATGGTGATATTTTTACTTGTTTTACAGTTTGTGTGTGAATTTTTTAAAGACTATTTTGCGTACTAGAAAAAATACATGTATATCACTACGCATGGTTACATTTGTTAGATTTTAAGCGCTTTTATGACTGAATTAAAATTATTGTTAAGGTTATTAGATCTATTTATGTTAAATGTCACGTTGAAAAAATCAAATGGGATAAATAGAATACTAGGATTAGCGTTGAATACAGAGAAGTTTATGTTGCTCGGCTCGAACACCGAAAGCGCTCGCCAAGGCTCGCGCTTCCGGCGTTCTAAGCCTCGCAACATAAACTTCTCTGTATTCAACGCTTACCTAGTATTCTCTATATTCAACACAACATCGCGTTATTCGACATTTTAACGAAATCGAAAATGCAGTCTCGCCAGTTTCATTCCAGTTTTATACTCCAACACTGTTATTCACATTCATTAATATTATAATAAACCATCGTAAACACACACACTAATCGTTCAATGCTACAAAAATATTTAACTGTTAAATAAAAACACTATAAGTCCGATTTGTTGTTGTCCTTAAATCCAAAGCGTCTAGCTAGTTTCGTCATTTAAATTACGTCACATGGGATACGTCATAAACTGCGTAATCAATTCAATGAAAATATAAGTACGGAGAACTGGTTCTGCATACAAGGACCAAAATAGTATGATTTTATGACTCAAAACCTGTGCCCATCTATAATTAAGAATAAAAGTAAGATATATATTATAGACGTTAATACACGACTTAGCCGGGCCGGGCAGTGGTAATCGGCCCAGGTCGCAAATAACTCGTCGTTATGCTCCCTGCGGGCCGATTATCACTGCCCGGCCCGGCTCAGCCGTGTATTATCCTCTAAATAACATATATTTTAAAAGCAGTTGGATTGGTCCAAATACTTCGATATATAAATTTAGCAATTCTGAAAGGTTATTGTCGTATTCTTTATTTTCGAGGAGAATAAAATACTTGTTATACATAATTTTGTTTTTAACATAATGTCACACAATCATTCATACAAATTGCACGGTGCAAACCATTAAACTTACGCATTGCTGAACGTATGTATCTTTTAGACGATATATTTTACGAATACATGTAATGTACTTTTGTGTAACAATAATTCATCGCATTTTTAAACATCTGATTGACGATTTATTATTCTTTTTGTGCAAAATAGGAAGACTGTGTAATACTCATGTACCTACATAAACAATGGAACAGTGAGTGTTACTGAACCTAAACAACTTCGAAACGTATAGGACACACGTTCTTGCACGCACAAGAAGCACATACTGAGTACTGTGTACAAGATAAGAAGGTATACCTCATAAACAATAGGGATTGTCAACACAATTAATAATGAGACACAATTCATTTAAAAGGAGCAGAGTGACCGCTGTAGCAGTAATCATTGTCATTAAAACGAAATTGTGTAATTTGTACTTCGAATGTGTAATGTGTCTACTACAACAGCACTGCACTTATAAGTATGTGCATATACAATAAAATACTGAAAATGAACAAGTAACTGAGGAACGCCGTATTTATTACTGCTATACTCGCAAGCTGATTAAACGTAAACGTTTAATGCGTTATAGACAAGGTAATACAAGTTGCCTTGGTAAAAGTAATATGTTTTCTGTGTAATCGAAGAAACACTTGTATTCGTTTATTATTATTACTTTAGACTTTATACATTTAGTTGCCCTCTTCAAGTTCCGTTAGAAACCTTAGAGGAAGTCACGTGGTGTAGACAGACTTACAGGAAGTCAGATGCTGCAAATTTCCCTTGGCCAAGAACGCAAGCTAAGGTGAAACAACATATACACATATTACGAAGCTGCAAAATAAATATCAACCAAAGTCGAAACCAATTTTATAATAACGGAAATGAAACATGTCGAGATGTATTTGGATAAGGAATAATATGAAATCTTTATTAATAAAATTGTATACACGCAGAGCAACGTCAACGTTAACACTTCAAACGTATTCAAAACTAAATTGAGACTCGGTATTATGGCGCAGCTTTAACAGCCGTGATCAAATTCTGAGAAATTTCACAAAGAAAGTCGAACTTGTGTCACTTAAATAAAGACATGTTTATTTCAGCGTTTACGATTGCTTTACAACCCATTGGCGTTCGGAAGAATGTCATCTTAGAATTATATCTTCTTGTTAAATTTTAAATATAACAGTATCACGCCTTGTTGCGGGCTTATAACCTAGATATGATGTTCATATATCAACTGATATTTTTTCACTCTTTATATATATTTTTTCACTGTTTGATAAAATTTAAACAAGTAATGGAAAATGAACTTACGCATGTTGCCATGACTCAACCGAGGATGTTCCGCCAAACGGACGCCGATGGTCCTCGTAAGCGCCTGATCAATTTTTGCCAACACTTTAGGCGACGGGAATCGATCACGAGTATGAACAGATACACATGGGTCCTCACATCTCTGACCGATGGAGGACGCTTTTGTGCAGCCCTATTCGACGACAAATTTATTCGGGTCGATGGCCCAAATGGCATTCATCAGACTGTACGTCACCTACAAAATCAAAAGCCAAATGACGTATTCACCAGACTGTATGTCACCTACAAAATCAAGAACCAAATGACGTATTCACCAGACTGTATGTCACCTACAAAATCAAGAGCCAAATCACGTATTCATCAGACTGTATGTCACCTACAAAATCAAGAGCCTAATCACGTATTCACCAGACTGTATGTCGCCTCCAAAATCAAGAGCCAAATTACATATTCACCAGATGGTATGTCACCTACAAAATCAAGAGCCTAATCACGTATTCACCAGACTGTATGTCGCCTCCAAAATCAAGAGCCAAATTACATATTCACCAGACTGTATGTCGCCTACAAAATCAAGAGCAAAATGACGTATTCAACAGACTGTATGTCACCTACAGAATCAAGAGCCAAATGACGTATTCACCAGACTGTATGTCGCCTACAAAATCAAGAGCCTAATCACGTATTCACCAAACTGTATTTCACCTACAAAATCAAGAGCCTAATCACGTATTCACCAGACTGTATGTCGCCTCCAAAATCAAGAGCCAAATTCCATATTCACCAGACTGTATGTCGCCTACAAAATCAAGAGCAAAATGACGTATTGAACAGACTGTATGTCACCTACAGAATCAAGAGCCAAATGACGTATTCACCAGACTGTATGTCGCCTCCAAAATCAAGAGCAAAATGACATTCACCAGACTGTATGTCACCTACGAAATCAAGAGCCAAATGACGTATTCGCCAGACTGAACGTCACCTACAAAATCAAGAGCCTAATGACGTATTCACCAGACTGTATGTCACCTACGAAATCAAGAGCCAAATGACGTATTCACCAGACTGAACGTCACCTACAAAATCAAGATGGTTAGATGTTTCCTGCTTTAAGGTGATACTCAATTATACTGTGCTAGTACATGTCTGCAAAGCTTCATTGTGGTATTAATGTTGTGTTCATTGATCTGCATCTCAGTATTATATATCATGTATTTATTATCATTAATATAGTATTTAGTATTTATTAATTACTAGTTCCTCTCTATGTCATGTCACAAACAACAATGACCATGATGGAAAAAAGGGATATTGCTCTTTTTTGTGTAATCATTGGCGTTGGTGTGCATACCATAGTGCGACACCTCCAAAAGCATGAGAAAAATGACGTATTCACCAGAATGTACGTCATATACAAAATCAAGAGCCAAATGACGTATCCACTAGACTGTTAGGTCATCTAAAAAATCAAGAGCCAAGTGACGTATTCACCAGATTATATGTCGCATCCAAAATCAAGAGCAAAATGACGTATTCACCAGACTGAATGCCGCCTAAAAATCAAGAGCCAAATGACGTATTCACCAGACTGTACGTCACATACAAAATCAAGAGGCAAATGACGTATTCATCAGACTGTTTGTCACCTACGAAATCAAAAGCCAAATGACGTATTCAACAGACTGTATGTCACCTACAAAATCAAGAGTCAAATGACATTCACCAGACTGTATGTCACCTACAAAATCAAGAGCCAAATGACGTATTCACCAGACTGCACGTCACATACAAAATCATGAGCCAAATGACGTATTCACCAGACTGTACGTAACCTACAAAATCAAGATGGTGAGATGTTTTCTGCGTTAAGGTGATACTCAATTATACTGTAATAGTACATGTCCACAGCGCTACAATGTGATATTAATCTGAATTGATCTGAATCGCAGTATTGTTGTGTACCGCTACCATTTAGTTGTACGCAGCCTATAATTTAGCCGCTCTTGTCAGGATGCCTTTAAAAAACTGCACCCGACTGTATAAACGCTGGTTAAAGTTACTCGGTAACTTTCAAACCTTGGTTTGAGGTAATTCAGGTTTAGTAATCTTCAATGTAATTCGATTGTATAAACACGATATACCGCAAAGTAACTAGTCTGGATTACCTTCCCCTTTTGTTTACAATAGAAGCTTGGAACCAGACTACAAAGTAATCTGACCGCGCATAGTGGAATTTAACCACCGGTAAATTAACCAAAACATTCCCACAATGAATTATCTAATGACGTCATTTTCGCGCGAAGTGTCACGCTTCGATTTTGTTTAAAAAAAATAAAAATAATAAACAGCGACATCTATTTTTATCAAATTCATTTACAAATTAATTCACAATAAAATAAAGCGTACATTACGTTTTAACTATGAGTTTATTAAATTATGTTTACGAACATATGACCAGGGAAACATATGACCAGGGAAAAATGTATACTGATGTCAGGATTTGCATCATTTAGCGGAATCTCTGATGCTTCCATGTGCGAGAGAGTGCTTGCAAAGACGCCTATTGTTCTTGATGTTTTAAGTGATGTAACATATACATGGTCGTCGTAACATGCTAGCCCATTCTTCTCATTTGGCGTATAGCCCGTTTTCATGACTGCGTTATAAAATAATATCTTTCGCCAAATAATGATGTTTACACATTCAAAGCACAACGCTGAGTATACGATTAACCTAACATAACATTCGAAACTCACTCTGTCTGTAGGCATATTGCAATTGAGAAAAGTGCGAGTTTTTGACGATTTATTATAAACGCGACTTATTTCACATGTACTCAGCGGAAACTCCCTCAATGTGTGTAAATTGCACAGGCTAGTCTTCGACGACACTACGCAGATGAATTAAGCCCAGTTTTCCCCATGCGCGGTTCAATGATCAAATCAAGCATAGACGAAGTCAACACCATTACAACAACATATAGAGTCAACTAACAATTGTGTACACGGTATTTATTGAAAAACCATAAATAAGCATAAACATCACACCGAAATCAATAATCACGTCCAACGTACTGCTGTCTGTTTTACATTCGTGTTCGTTCCTGTGCAGAAAATACACACTAATCTTCTTACAGAGAGATCAAAAGATTTAAGAGAGAGAAAGCGGAGAGAGAGCTACACTGAGAAGAGTGAGCGTTTGAGATATAGAAGAAGGAAGGTTAAAGTCAGAAAACGATGGAGAAAGATATGGGAAGATAGGGAGTGACGGCAATGAATTACCACGAGCGCGATTTGATAGGAGAGAAAGAGAGTGAGGGGGGGGGGGGGGGGGGGGGGGGGTGGGTAAAAGGGTTGCGGCACTTGTGAGGTAGGTAAGAGTGCAAATTGTAGATAAAAAGAACAAGGAGAAACAGACGGTAAAATCAACTTGATCGGAGAGAATAAGAAGGTTAAGGTTTACTCGCAGAAGAGGAGAAATGGTGAAATAAAGTTATATTGAAACGCAAATTGATTAGAGAGTAAGAGAGAGTATTAGTATACAGAACTTTACCCTCCCTTACTCCAGTTTATGTTGAAATTTCGTGTCATGGAGGATCACCATTTAGAACAATTTTATTTTAATTAAATATATCATTTTAGTGGTTTTTTTAAGTAATGTAAAATTAATGTTACACACCTATCGTTTTGTAATATATCAGTTAATGAATCGTATTACATATTATCATGAGCACTTGTAAATTCATTTAAGAAATAATATTTTTCTATCATGGTTTGTTGTCGAATAACCCACAGTAGGGAGTATAGATGCGTAGGAATCAAATCACGAGTGCGAAGCACGAGTGATTTGATAACACGCATCTATACAACTTACTGTGGGTTATTCGACAACAAACCATCATAGAAAAATATTATTTCGATTCTAACACGATTCTGATTGATTTGGTTCAAGCTTTAGGACGTGAACTATATTTTTCAATACTCCGCCCTTCTTAGTACAAAGTTCACTATTTAGTGACGTCATATGACGCCGTTTTCATTCATAATTATTTTGCAAATGACGTCACTTTAATTGAAAACAACAATCGTAGAAACTTAATGACGTCACGTTTATTGATGCTACTTAAAAGCTGACATGCTATAAATGTTTTCTGAATTACGCTTTCTAACCAATAACATTCTTTGTAGGTGTGGTTATGCCACTTATCACCAAATATACAATTTGTTGTTTCATTACATTTATATACATGCTACATTTATTGCATTTCTTTTAGGGTGGGTTAAAACCACTAAAGCACGTGCATTTTACTGCAATATTTTCTTTATTTATTCGGAACTATTTTCGAAACATTAAGCTCCGCCCATAAGTTATTGCAGAATAACCCACACTTGATTTCCTTCTTTGTCTATAGAAAACAAGTCGCGTGCCGTGTTAGAATCATAATTATTTTTAGATACGTTGCTTTTTACATTGCTTTTTTGTATAGAATATAATACATATGTTGGGAATATGTAACGTCATGCTTTGTCGCCATAGCGCGTTAACGTCGGCCGTCGATGACGGTGACGTCATTGTAATTGTTATGATTTAAATAGAGTAAATAAATGATCGAACCGTTTAGACGCGTAGTACTTTCTAAGCAAGATTTCTCACAAAGTATGGTGCCATGACGAAAAATGACAAACAAACAAGATTTACAGAAACTATTGTCAATCCGGAATGGGAGTCGAGCAATCATTGCACATGAACTTGAAGAATTACAGACTGCAAAAGATAAATATGATCGCGACTCCATCGATATGATTTTGAACAACATTTCAGAAGTATTGGACTCGTTAAAAGCGATTGATGAGAAGATTTAAAATCAAACAGAAGTTGAGCGAATTCCTGAAGAGATGACGGGAACAGCGACGTACACGAATCAGCTTAAACGGAAGTTACAGAAATTAAAGAAAGCGTTTATTTCCACAGACAATAACAATAAAACAGTTCACCTCCCAGGTCTGACTACGACTTCAGTCACCACTGATAAGAGCACGCTTGTATCACCAGCATCCGCCGAAGCACTATATGAACTTTCGTCGAATTCCAACGCACACGCGCCCTACAGGCTACAAACAACTACTGTCGATGTAGTTACTGCACTACCGCAAAACTCCGCAACCACGGAGACTTGGTCACTGCCGCCACAACGCCGGTATGGCTTCCGCAAAGTTTCGAAACCGCACAATCAGAAAAATCGACGATTTCCGCCACAGCGCCATCTTGGGTACCCCCGACGTCCTTGATCACAAATTTTGTGCTACCGTCGACTTGCACTGAGTTGCCTTCTAGGATACACACTTCCACCGAAGCGCAAACTGGACAGCCCGTTTATCACGCCGGTCACTCGTTTTCATTAAACTGCAACTGATATGCTAGAGATCCTCCACAAGCCGTCACTCCAACTGTGTACAACACGCCCGATTCGGACGATCTGCTCATCATCCTGCAGACGCTGCTGCGTATAGACACGGACAACCAAGATAAGGATGTGCGATGGTACTGCGCTGAGTCGGCTATATGCCATGCGATATACATGCACCTGCCTCGCGGCCCGACCTCCCAAACCATTCGCATCGGGAACACTAGCGGAAACAAGCCGTCATGTGATCACTGCGGATATTTCAATAAGCACACTAAAGAAACTAGTTGCCAGACAGAGCCAACGACGAACTCAACTGTGTAAAGTGCTGACACAAAGGCGTCATTTGTCAGTATATTATATGAAGTATAAGCGAAAAGCCTTTCAGATATTATATATCAAGGTTTCGGAGTTGGGCCTTTGTCTGCTCCTCTTCTACCCCTCCTCCTCCTCCTCCACGTCCGTTGACCGGCGGGGAAGCCCATCCACCACCGTCGCCACCACAACCGCCTCCACCACCAGGAAGTGGGATACCAAAGACACCCCCGCTACCACCACCATCGGAAAAGGGTATTCCACAACCGCCACCGCCAGGATTTGGAGCATCACTTCCTCCCCCACCACCTCCTGAATTTGGAAGGAGCATCGACATCCGAAACTATTCATGTTGGAGACGTTGACCATGTCCATGACGATGGGCCGCGTTTGAAGTGGAATCTCGGGGTCGTGGAACAACTGCTTCCGGGTAACGATGGGTGAGTACGCACTGCAGTTGTTCGTTCCAGACGAGGAGTGTCGACGCGCCCAATTACAAGACTTTATCCAATTGAGTGCCTAAAGACACGTTTTGACTTTATGATGTGATTTTGATTGCATTACGTTGGTGTCAGCGATGGTCGTTGCGACTTGACGGGGTTGATGAAAGGCCGGAAGCGACGACTGATTAACGTTTTCGGATGATGTCGGTAGGGTTGGTAACTGCAGAGACGCGAGTGGTTCTTCCGCTACGCTTCGATAGCGTGTATTAGATAACTCTGGATGCTGCAGAACGGACATCGACAGACTAATATCATGGACGGCTGTACTACTTGAAGATGGGTGATCACGAAGATTTTGACGGTATCTCCGAAGCATCGCTTCCATGTCAAAAACGTACATCTGCGAGTCCAACAGCTCGTCTGGGGTCGATTCCGCGTCTGATAGTGCGATTATTTTCTCATTTAAACATCGTATAATCTCCAACTGGTTCCCTGTTGCAACGATGGTTGGTTCAAACTGCAATTTGTCATTTTCTTCCAATCTTCCGATTGATCGCTCGATTACTTTCTGAATTCCTAGTCCCTGCCTCTTTAACGTATCTGTATTTGTTGACGGCATCCTTAGTTTTCAGTCACGGCACCAAAATGTCTACTTGAAATGAATAAATAATTCTAGCGTTGTGTTTCAAGTTTTAATGTCGTCCTTTCTCAATCATAACAATATATTAACTGAAACAACAATAACAAGATGACGTGCATGTATGTGACGTTGTTCGGCGGTGTCACACGACGGCGCGCCAACGATGGCGTCACACGACGGCGCGCCATATTCCGAACATTCTCCGGGCCTCGAAATGTGAATATGCACGTACAACAATATGCTTATTTAAATAAAATAATTAAATATACTGACATTTTTGAAACTTCAAATGTCCATAACATCAGAAAAAGTTTAACACTTGATTGCACACAATTAAAGTCAGTTGTCGTCACATTTTACTTCTAGCGGGTATAGTTTGACGATAGGTTTGGTGGTGATTCCACCTGATGTACGGAGGCTTGCGGCCCTCGTCAACCCATCATTTTCGGTGAAAAGCTCGTCTACCACAGCCATGGTTACTGAAGTCGCGGTTTAAAGTCGTCCTGCACGATAACAACGTCGCCCAAACGTATCGTCTGATGATGGCTGCCGCCTTTCGTCTTGATTTCCCTCAATGACGTCAGATATTCGTGAGTCCATCGGTGATTTGGATTTGGAAGGGGCACATCCGGTGGGGCACCGCCTCCACCAACCCGTCATGCGGAATACAAAGAGCATCGACATCCGGAACTATTCATGTCGGAGACGTCGTCCATGTCCATGACGATGGTCCGCGCATGAAGTGGAAACTCGGGGTCGTGGAACAACTGCATCCGGGTAACGATGGATGTGTACGCACTGCATTTGTTCGTTCAGCCAAGGAGTGTCGACGCGCCCAATTCCAAGACTTTATCCAATTGAGTGCCCATAGACACGTTTTGACTTTATGATGTGATTTTGATTGAATTCGAAATAATTGAAAAGGACATGTTCAGGATGTTAATTTCTTAAGGTAGCGCACCTCTTATGGGCACATATCCAAATATAATTTAATTAATTATTTTCCTAATCAGCATCATTTCACTGAACTACATGCAAATTTGTAGGTAGGCTTTCCATGCTTTTTAAAAAAATATACCGGTTTTTTCAAAACCACCCTCTCGCTCGGCTTTTGTCCAGTTTATTTTCACCCCTGGGGTATTTAAAAGTTCCATAATTCATTCAAATTTCCAAATATGGGCATGCAATTAGTGTGTACAGATGCAGTAAAGGTGTTTAAAGTTTAAACAAGATGAAATAAGTATTCTTTTACAGACATTTATTTTTTACAATTTTTTATCTATGGAATAGCGCCATGAAATGTAAGTGATTTCAGCCAAGTAAAAATTGGGTCGGTTAAAAACAAAGTGTCATAAAATTCAAAATAGAATAATTTAAGTTATATTTTAAACTTACATACAGCAAAAATACCAAGTAATAGACAGATTTACCGTTTACTTTTTGAAATAAAAATAAAAATGCAACATGCATCATGCATCATTCGTATTTTCAGCAGTAATTTACCCACTTTAGCCATAACGTTGTTTTAATTTTAAAAATTGAAGGATGTTCTAACAATTTTCAACATATTTAACAATAAACATAGCTAATATGCTATATTAAATCAAATTACGTTAGAAAAGAAATAAAACGCGTCGCAAAAAGTATGCGATGTCGGCAGGATTCGAACCTGCGCTGGAAGATCCCAAAAGATTTCTAGTCCATCGCCTTAACGACTCGGCCAAGACAACTTCATATCAGAGTAACCTTAAATTAGATATGCATATGTAAACAGGTAAAAAGGCTCATCGATCTTTGAAGAAATCGCGAAATCGTATTTTTCAGATGATACTTGGATCAAAGTCAATATTTATAGTGAAAATAATGTATTCTAAATGAATTAGGTAAACACATATCAAATTTCGAAGTTTGAAAAAAATAAAATGCATCTCTCGGAAATAACCGATCATTTAAGATCGGCAATGATCGTAAAATAAATCGCGGGAAATCATTAGAGGTGCGCTACCTTAAATGACATTCAGGATCAAAATGCATGATTTAGAAATGACTTTTCTATTTACTTTGCTTTTAATGATAATTTACATAACTATTTACTGATTTTGTCAAACGTTATATTGTTTTCTACTTATTACTTTTCGCGGCACCCAGAATGTTGAGAATATATAACGTCATGCTTTGCCGCCATGGCGCGTTAACGTCGGCCGTCGATGACGGTGACATCATTGTAATTGTTATGATTTAAATAGAGTAAATAAAGGATCGAACCGTTAGGACGCGTAGTACTTTCTAAGCAAGATTTCTCACAACATATTTGTATCAATGCCTATTTTTGAAATCGGACTAATTTTTACCCAAGTATGCCTTTTTAGTTTATTCCGAGTAATTTGTCATGTCCCCAAACATTAACTGATATAAAAGAGTTTCGAGGTCAATATCAATGTAATGGTATGATAAATGTTCTTATATTATCGAAAACTGTTGTGCTAGTGATTTTAACGTTCCTGCTGACAATAAACAGGTAATGTTTGTTGCAGGTTCCATCCATATGGCGAAAAAAATAAATAAAGCGATGGGATGATGAAGGACCCGGATTGTTGAGATACATCTTCCACGAAAACATACGTAATAAAACGATTCCATCCGGTTTAGAAATAAGCGCATTTAACTTTAAATAGTTTGTTGACCTACGTTCTTTATAACTTAAAAATATTCATTAACGAACGCGTAAAATTTATCATTACTCCATGTTTAACCACTCATACATCAGAAACATTTTATTTTCAAGAAATAGATATCATGAAATAAACAATCTCGATAGCTTTATACTCGTTTATATATTTAAGTGAAGAGAAGCTGCAGACAGATAGGTCACCGCTTCTCCCAAAGGTTGCAATTTCGTCGATTTTATATAGATCTACCTTATTTTCTACTGATGTGCTCCTTCAACAACTTATTGTAAGACACCTGCTATGTATTTAATTCCATGTTTTGATCTTTTTGTTAATATGGCATCATGTTGAACCAGAAATGTTTGTTTTAAATCCACGAATATTCTACAATTTAATCAATTAATATATTTGTATGTACTGACTCTTACTCCTCACCTGCTACTCACATTTTGGTTCTACTAAACAGCATAAAAAAATATTTTTGAAGTTTTATTGAAAGAAGGCATATTCTTCGACGATACTTTACGCAGATGAATTAAGCCCAGCATAGACGAACACCATAACAACAACATATTGAGTCAACTAACAATTGTGTACACGGTATTTATTTTAAAACCATTTATGAATCGCCTTTCCACTTAAATAGCGACTTATCACCACCAAGGGATTATGACGGAGCAAAGACCTATAGATGTTATCTATAGGTCTTTGGACGGAGTAACGAAGAAAGTACAGAAAACCAGTCAGAGTGAAAAGGACATTTATTGCAAAATGTCATAAACTTAAACAAAACATCTAAATTAATCCAACAGATTTATGACAAGTTCCCTTCTACCCTGCTGGGCAAGCAAGAAACCCGCCTTATTACATATAAAGGCAAAGCATACCTGAAGGTGCATAATAAAAGGCATATTTTACAACTGCATCAATATGCATGACAGTGTAAAAGGCATTAGTCAAAAACACACATAGAAAGTATTATGAATGAGCAAAAAAAAATATATATATATAAATTTATTTAGCGGAGGCGGAATGGAGGTACGATATTTTTCTAGCAACTTTCTGCTAACAGCGTTCTCTAAGACTGAGAGAAGGGCGCTTTGCTTTGTCTGAGAAAGGACGCTAAGCGCGTGGTCACGTGACTCGGACCCCGGCGCCCGATTGGCTGAGTGTTATGCAACATTAGGCAACCTATTGGCACAATTCCAATCCGCCCCGCGTCTTTACATAACTTAGAACCAAGTTCGATTCATAAAACCTTTTATGTGTGCATAAAATTTCATTTATGAATCGCCTTTCCACTTAAATAGCGACTTATCACCATCAAGGGATTAGGACGGAGTAACGAAGAAAGTACAAAAAACCAGTCTGAGTGAAAAGGACATTTATTGCAAAATGTCATAAACTTAAACAAAACATCTAAATTAATCCAATAGATTTATGACAAAATCCCTTCTACCCTGCTGGGCAAGCAAGAAACCCGCCAAACGTGAAACGCCGTTTCACGCCCGCCCAGATGAATTAAGCCCAGCATAGACGAAGTCAACACCATAACAACAACATATTGAGTCAACTTACAAGTGTGTACAAGGTATTTATTTTAAAACCATAAATAAGCATTAACATCACACCGAAATCAATAATCACGCACAACGTACTGCTGTCTGTTTTACATTCGTGTTCGTTCCTGTACAGAAAATGTACACACTTATCTTAAAACAGATAGAGATTTAAGAGAGGGAAAGCGAAGAGAGAGCTTCACTTTGAAGAGTTTGAGAGTTTGAGAGTTTGAGATAGAAAAGAAGGAAATTTAAAGTCAGAAAACGATAGAGAAAGATATGGGCAGATAGGGAGTGACGGTAGGGAATTACCACGTGCGCGATTTGATAAGAGAGAGATAGAGTGAGGGGGTTGGAAGGGTTGCGGCACTTGTGAGGTAGGTAAGAGTGCGAATTGTAGATAAAAAGAACAAGGAGAAACAGACGGTAAGATCAACTTGATCGGAGAGAATAAGAAGGTAAAGGATTACTCGCAGAAGAGAAGAAATGGTGAAATAAAGTTATATTAAAATGCAAATTGAATAGAGAGTAAGAGAGAGTGTTTAGTATACAGAATCGGTGTACCACGACCAGCACCCGATTATGCGGGGCTCAACGAGCCCGGGTCATCCCGTCCGACGATTGACAGGGTGCACGAAATATCTATGCTATGCAGCACAGACAGTAAAGTACAAGGCCGTCTTTTTAATATGCTTTCGATTTCTTTTGATTTATTTCTATATTATTGTAAATGATTATTTGTAATTGATATGTATTCGAATAAAATAATAAATACAAATGGTTGCAAAAATAAAACAAGGCGCGCTTCCTTTACTATAAATAACGCGTTATAATCTATATTTTTCCTAAACACATGTAACAATTGCTTGAGAGTAGTACAATGAAAGGTGTGAACAAAGAGGTTGTTGAATATTTCAAACATATACACTGACCTAACGGTCTAAACGTTTACTTGCTATTTTAAACCACATGCAAAATACTATAATATAAAGTACAAACAAAATGAATTATTGTACACATTTGAGCAAGTTTGTGTTTGCAAATATTTCCTAAAAAATTCTCCAGTTAAGCTAACAAGTCAATAAATCGTAACGAATAATGTAATCACGATCATCATGAAACTTTAACTTGCAAAACAAATTGAACACTTGATGAGAATCATTTCAATAGGTTCTTTGATCTCCATTCACAGCTGTCACCGTACATATCGTTTCCTAATAGTTGTTATGTATCAATACAATTATATGCAGAATAATTGGCCTTATCTGACAACGGAAAAACTCTTTATTATTATCTACGTATTAAAGGGGCCTTTTCACAGATTTTGGCATATTTTGAAGTTTGTCATTAAATGCTTTATATTAATAAATGTAAACATTGGATCTTAAAGGCTCCAGTAAAAAATCAAGAATAAAATTTTTTAAAAGTTAAAAAAAAATAGCCGGTACCAGGGCTCGAACCAGTGACCCCCGGAGTCCTGGAGATATTCTGAAGTAAAAACGCATTAGCCCTCTCCACTATTCCGCCGGGTATACACAGTGGACGTATTTAATACCTTATATAAGCAATCTTCGTAGTTTCGTAAATTTAAACGACAACAACAGAACTCTCCAAATTATTCAATCGTTTCGCGTTGCAACGCTTTATAATTTTTAGGTTTTCAAATCGTCAAAAGATACATATAATGGCTATATTGGACAATGGTAAATGAAATAAGGGCGAGATTATAGATGGCACTATCCGTAATCCGTAGAATCGTTAGCAAACCGGGATGGACCGGGTCTCTACGGGCAATAGTGAGACTTTGGCTTAAATAGAGAGCAACGGACCATCGCGTTAATTCTGACGATACTTTTAAAAGCGCTGAATAAACCCAAACTTGTGATTTTCGTGAATATGTTCATAAGTATTTAATCTAACTTAGATGTGCCGTTATAAACATTTCTGAATTCTACTAATTCTACGTGGCCATTGTGAAAACGATAGCCGATGAACGTATTGAACCTATTCATAAATGAAGAATTTTCTTAAAAGTGAAGCAAGTACAATTTACACAACATTATAGCATTTACGATACTGTTTAGAGACAACTTAATGATATAACAAAGTATTATTAAAGTCGACCTACTTCTTGTGCACCAGATGCAACATTTCATATCAGAACTAACATTTGTAAAATCTTGCTGCAGTAAATGACAACTTAGATTTAACTGAAAATTAGTGGAATGAATTATTTGTGGGGAGCCAATATCTTAACTTATTATTACTTAAACGCCGCATGACTTCCTCCCCATTTCCGTTTTGATAGATATTTTTGCAAACAAATTCACCAAAAACTGGTAGAGGGCATTATAATGCGTTTTATTTATATGTGCTGAGTGTCTTAACTTCCCGAGGTAGTATATTTTACAATCACATATCTATAAGACATTGGTTGGTTGCAATTAAAAATCAAGATTGATAAAAAAAATGATTTTACAAGTTGATACAAAATAATGAAACTAAAGTATTTTTAATTAAATCATTTTTCCATACTTTTGGTGTACATTTTCATAAATATTTGCAGACTCTGGTGGGGACCTAATTACTAATGGAAATGAAAGAATCTGTCAATTAACAATTGTTAAGTATGTCATCGATAATCGGTCTGTCTTATTTACTTTAATCTCGAAAAAAGCAAAGTGTTGCTTCAATGAAATAGCGAGAAAATCATTCATATAAATTGTACAATCACTCAAATTTTAATATTAACCACATGAAAGTATAGAACGATTGTCAGTTATTTGGACGCCCATTGCATTTCCGTGCTTTCCAAACAGTTTAAAAGATTCTTTGTGAAATTGTATCAGCTTACACGTGAAGCGAAGCAGTGATAATAAGGCATTTATAAAGTTAATTAATATTCGTAATGCTTAAAAGTCATTGATACTACACAGTACACGGTAAATTATAAAACCAAGGCAATATATCGATGATTTTATACCACTTTGTCAAAATCTTTCTTTTGCCAGAGTATGTTCCTCTACCGATGCCCCTGGTCGTTTCAAAGCCGTTTGCATGCGGTTTATACTCGTAATTGTATGTCCAACTGTGGTTGCAATTTCGGGAATCGGGCACACATTCAAGGCATGTGGTAATGTCGTCTGGGTACTGTCATTTAGCTTGACGCTTATAGCACTTGTTTTTTAATTATTGGTTTTTAAAACAAATTCTATGATATATTCAAATTTACATATTTATGCACGATTATTTTTTCCGACCTGTCAAAGAAAAACGAACAATTGCATATCGTTCGTTGATAAAAAATGATACATCACTTATTTGATCGAGACGTCCTTTCAATGTTAATCAATCCCGATGAGATGTTTGCATAAATGGACCAGCTTGAATTGATTCCAATTTATAAGCAAAAGTATAACGTATCCTTATTTTAAAATAATATTACACTATATGTGCATGTTTTTCGAGAAAGTATAGTTTTTTATATTGAATCGTATACTATGCGTCACAACTTTACTTAGCCCTGGTCCGATGATGAAAACATCGGTCAGACCAAATATATGGGCAAATTGTTTACATTTGTGGGAAATTTAATTGGATCTTAAACCTTATACTTATCTACGCACATTGCATATCAGGCTCACTTGACTGTTGTAGTAACTAGGATTTCGTTGAGGTCACGATTCTATGAAAATTGTCGTTAAAACTGAAAGTGTTGATTAACTGTCTTTGTATGCTCAAGGAAATCATTGCGTTGAAGAACAATGTAAGAGACTTGTAACAACCATTTTAAAATACGACTTTTACTTTCCGTTTAGACTCTGAAATCGACAACAATATTGTCAACACTTGACGTGCAACACTTGAGATACTTAGGCATTATTATTCGAAACCACATCCAATAAGCAAAGTGCTTTGCTGAAAATTGTAAAAGGCCTTCAGTAAAAGTGAATGCACGCAAAAAGTATATGTAGCGTTTAAAACCCGAACTAATAAAATATTTCTACACATGGATATTATTTGCTGTTCATAATACCAGAACTAGCGATGTACAAGCACTTGGTTTTTGTAGTTAAGCTCTCGATGGTTCAACGCTGGTCACTTTCGATGTTAGTGTTAAAACCAATATAAAAATGTCCTCTTACAGGTTTAGAGAGTTTCGTTAAAAATACATGATCAAACTTTTCGTTTCAGGTGAACACAGTACAACTCTCTGTCAATTCTAATATTAAGCATTTTGTATGTGGTGAAGATTTAATTAGCAAACATGCTTACAGTTGTGAGAATCTCCTTTTGCAACTGTGTGACAACGAATATTGTTTAAATTATGCGTTTACATATTTGATTTATAGAAATTTAGTTAAATTTGGATATTAAACTTTATTTTGCTTTAGATTAAATTCGCCAAAAGTCGCTCTACATTTAAGTCATGTTTTATTTATAACGTTATTAATCACTTTGAACAGTTCTAATAGAATTTCAATTTCTTTCAACGAAACGTAAAACATTACCAATTGTGGATTCCGCTGAATTATAGAATAAAAGGGCAATGTGCTTCAAGATATGGATGCTTTTATTTGCTTTACATGCAGCCATCCAATGAACGAACATATTACTTTGGTTATATTGGTATGTTTGTGTTGATATGCATTATTATTGTTGCTTTATTTACATGTGGCTCATAGTATATGTAAAGCTAACTGTATAGTCGACGTTTAAAAAAAAGTAGACAAAGGCATAGTGTTTATGAAGAAAATCGACATATTAACTAGAGTTGTTGAACAAAACGTTAAGGTATTAAACAGTATTAGACTTATAATATTTACTTCTCGGACAAGTTTCGGAGAACAACCGTAAAATGACAACGGGTTTGAAGAGTTGTAATGAAGTCCACGTTGTTCACTCATTGATTCTTTTAAGAACATTATATGTATTATAACTATTTTAAAGCAACACAAACACATCAGTAAACAATCGTTTATGTAATAATTTCATATTTGTCCTCTTGCAAGGCCATACACTTTTTTTTCGAAAAAAAATGGCTGGGTGCGATAATTCATATAGACGAAAACCGATCAGACAAAATCGCACATAAAGCATGTATATATGTGCATAAACTCAGATGTCTTGAGTGTATTCAATTTGTTTAAAGTTGTGTTTTACATATGTGTTGATGTTAATCCTTGATAGACAGATGGCGATCTCGAAACACTTAAGTAACAAAATGGAAATCTAAATAGATTTTGTTGAAGAATACAAATATTATATAATGAATGTCCTGTATTACATGCTTTGATATCCGGGAGGCGAGAGTCGCCATGAAGCTATCAATAAGATCCCCGATAGGAGGCACAGCAGATCCGAAAATGACACCAAGTAGAAGGATGCCGCCAAGTTGAGAAGTCCGGTCCTATTGGTGTTATACGTTGCAACGCCGATAACAAGCATCACCCCTGGGGAACAGTAAATTGTTGTTGTTTTTGTACTTTAAATCATAAACAATCAATTTAGTGAAAATATATACACCTGTTAAATGTGGTACTTATAACAGCCTTCACAATACTTTAAATTAAACTGAATCTCTTTAGGTACACTTATATAATGGGATATTTGTTGTGGTGTTGTTTTATCGAGATCTGCAGTTACTAGCTACGTCGCACTACGTACATGATCCCGATGTCACTATGGTAGATGACAGGGCCCACAGGTTCGAATCCTGCCTCAAGTACATAAAGGTCAGCGCGCCTGCCGCTATAGCCCCGAGTATACCCAGCAGGACGAACGCACGAACAACATAAAGCCAAGAGGGAATCTCTGAAAAAGAAGATTCAGAATTTCATGATGATCTCGTTTCGCTGACATGGCTCAGATCTTGGACAAATGATATTTATAATCTAGTTTCTGATCCTAGTAATGGGCAAAACATATTTATTTTTTAATAAAGCTTTTAATCCTGTGAGTTGAACTTAAGTTTGAAACATATCTTGTGAACATAAAATAGTGAAGATAATAAAGTTAACCGAACATTAATCGTTCGCATACCTTTTATTTGGATAAGACTCATTTCATCCAATAAGAATTGCAATTTAGAGCGTACACTAAAAACTCATCATATCGCAAATATACAAAGTGATCTTCGTAGAAATTATGTGACTCATTCATAATTTTATGTAGTGTTTAAAGAATGTTCTGTTATTCGAAAAAACAAACACAGGACGCATACTCAAGCGATAGGGTCAAAGCATTCACGGCAATTGCTAATGTGAACTTAATAAAACAATGTAGAGATGTACTAGCATTCTATAAATAAGCAATATGTATACGTTTTATTCCACGTTGTTTAAAACATAAGCTATATGTTGCCGTATTTTAAACACAACTGTATACCTGAACCATATAAGAGAGATACGTCTTCACATGTGTTTTCGCCACCATTGAAGTAACACACCTTCCACAATCCTGTGTGCACACTGGTCAGTCCGTTCGACAAACTCTCCCAGTACGGAATGGCATACCCAACGACGCTGAGCACAAATGCTACACAAACCAACACGAGGGCGGTGATCACGAAATTTCGGCGGGCCATTCTCCTGGAAACCGATGGGATTGGGCATGTCAAAAAATGGCAAACATGTGCATGTTAATTAAGAATTTGAACTAAACAGTGCATACACATGTAACATGCCACTTGGCTAAAAGAGCACAATATTTTGGTAAAGCGTTGCGATGTATGCAAAAAGTAAACACAAGTAATATGTAAATGGTTTTGGTTTAATTGTATTTAAGATTTTGATATTACATATTTCATATATAAATAGATAACAAAGCAATGCTATCTTAAAATGTAAATGTTACCCTTACGGCGATTCGTTTCGATATTCACACTTAATGATCCGATACATGGGATCCAATCGGCCATAAAAGATCAAATATTTCATAATAAAATTAGAACAAAAACCAAATTTTATTTTGATTGCTGTCCATTTATTTTATGTAAAAACACACTGAATCTTTATGATAAATTAGATGTGTTACTTACTCATAACTTAATTCCGCACGAACATACAATGCAATGCAGTCCTTACTTTAGTCACTTAATCGTTATGAACAAGAAATGACTTCTCAAGTCCACTTGAGCACTGTTTATATGATTCGCATCACACCATTAAGGAGGATTTCACAACTCGAGTGGCCTTTCTTTCAAAAGGTCCAAATCATATGACAATATACAGTACATACTTCAAGGTTCGAAGAGAAGCTAATGATAAGAGAATTAATACAACATCATTATATTTATAATGCACTTTTTGTGTCTACATTTTAATGTTTTTATATCGATTTTATCAATATGACCATTAAGTTTAAGCGTTTTTTTTATAAATAAATTGTATGTTTTTTCTATCATATTCTTAAACATCTGCAGTATTGTAATGGTATGTACAATGCCATTTAATATACTTACATATAAATGTGCATTTTAATCAAATCAAGACGTTTTACTCATGCATTACCCTGTATTAAATATGGCATTTAAATTTAGATAAACATAAGCGTATGTTTATAGAATGTATGACCTTATAATACTTCTTTCTTGAGTTAAATTGTTTCTTTATTGTTTACTTACTGTTTTATATTTATTAGATTGGTATTTGGAACATATACACACTTGTTTGTGCTATGCGCAGCCGTTACTATAGGATACAAGTGCAATTATGTTAAGCACACGGACACTTTAACTCTTAACAGCCTTTCAAAAGCCAATGTTAATAACACAAACCAAAGTTCTTTGTCTCGTAAAGATCACTGTCATTATTGCCAAAGATGGTCTCTTAGCATGTTAAAGTTTTATTTTAGGGTTGCATGTGGTGGTATTTTAAGGGATTAGGAAAAATGAATGTGTTTCAAAATGAAATTTATTTTTAACCAGCATCTAAACAATATGTAAATCTTAAGCCGAAAATAGTTCAACTTTGTATGTTCATTTGTTAGTTATTTAGAACATTTGCCAATTTTAATAGATAGATAAAAGATACGTGTTTATTTTTGTCTTCTATGGCAGGCATATCCTGTTATATACTTTCATCTCCAGACATGTTCTGACATATCGTGCCCTATACTTCCATGTCAATCCATATATACGATAGCTTTCCATATCTTGTCTTATCCTTCCATACCATTCCATATCATGTCATATCATTGCATACCATTCCACATCTTGTCATTTTCTGGCATTCCATTCCAGATCGTGTCATTTCATTGCATACCATTGCCTATCTTTTAACATTATGGCAAACTAATTCACGTATTGTCCTCGCATACCAGTTTATATCTTGTCAAATGAATGCAAGCCATTCTATATTTGTTCATATCCTTGTATACCATTCTATACCCTGTCATATCCTGCCGTATCATGCATTTCCTTTCATTATCCTAAAATATCTGTTCATATGGTTACAAATCTTGCTTCATCGTTTCGTATCGCGTCATACCCTGTGATATCTTGCTAAAACTCACACTGCTAGATGGCATTTAAACGTTGAAGTTGCACAATGTTATTTACCGTTTTTACTTTATAACGTAATTAAGTTTTTGGACACTCTTAATTTTCGGACACCCCCTTGTTGGCAAAATAATTTTTTTTTGTCCTCAAAATATTCGGACATACAGTACATCTTACAGCCCTATTTCACCATATTTCTTCCCTCTTTCGCTTATCTGGTGTCACTTCCATCATGTGTTCGTTTACCAGTTTAAGGTCATAAAACATATTAGGTGCATTTCATAGGGCAATTAACCATATTTATTTCGTAATTGGGCAAATAAGCATATATATATATGGTTTCACCCCAGGGAGATAACTGTTACAAATCAAAAACGCCCCAGAGCGTAATAAACATCAAGGTGTTAAATCAAAGTACTGAAAGTACTGGTTTGACGATGCTTTCGAAGATGATGGATATATAGCCCTTTTCGGAAAGTCGCTTATCTCCCCTGAGTATTCTCCGAAATTGGAGGTTCTCAATCGCCGGGTAGTATTGATTTCCAGTAACAATGGCGTCAGATGAGAAAGACAAGGATCGTTATCTTTCTGACATCGAAATTGACAAATTAAGTGTTGTACAATTGAAGGATTATTTACGATTTCACAATCAGTATGTGTCAGGGAATAATAATGAACTTGTCTTGAGGGCAAAAGGCGTACAAAAGCTAGGATTTAATGATCGACAGGTGCACAGGAATGCGGAAGTAAATTATGAAAAAAGGAAAACAGAAAAACTTGTTACGCCACTCGGTGAAAAGCTGCCACATCCAGATGTATTAAACACGTGGAGTATTGACCTAATGGACTTTCCTACATTCACAGATAGTGACATCTACAATTATTTTGTGCTGAAAATGAACACAAAAAAACAATTGAGATCAAAAGTGTATTATGTTGACAGACATGTACACAGTATTTTGTACCATGAGATAAGTGACAAATGTGAACATTGTTTTGTTAAATGCAAAGTATTACCATCTCTACCTAGTGCAAATGTGAAAGAAAATCCAGATCACAGTGTGTGGCTCTGTCTGTCAAAGGTCACTGGACAGGTTCATTCAGCAGAATGTAATTGCACAGCCGGGTGAGTGTAAACAGATTTTTATCTAAGTTCTTGCAATATTGAAACAATGCTATAAATAATTTATCAAGAGATATGCCTCTGTTACGATCCCTGATCCGGCATTATACGAATCATTACCATATATCTATATACTGGTCACAAGCTATTCTCGGGATGGACCAGTTTCTGGGAAATTTTCATCAAAATTTAGACGCTCGAGCAAAAAACAATGTGCAGTTTGAAAGTATGTCTAATTATTATGTTTATATATTTTCAGGAGCGGAGAAGCATGTAACCATATCGGTGCATTGATGTATGCCCTTTCTGACCTCACTGCTAAAAAGAAGGACGGTACTCTAGCATCAACCTCAAAAAAATGCGTGTGGGACAGATTTAATAATCCCCGGAAAAGAAAGCTAACGCCTAAAAAGTCTAGCGAATTAACATTTCGAAAACATACCTTTGAGTCAAAATTAGAGCCAGTTGAAAAAAAAACAACAGAAAAGAACTTTTTGCAATTTCTGTAAATGAGAACAGTTTCCGTTCAAAACTCGAAAAGTGCAACCCAACAGCAGGATGGCTTTTGAACTTTGTAGAAGAGAAGAAAGAGGTGAAATTACCAAAGTTTATAAAAATTGGATATAACTTTAGTGACAGTGTAGATCTGAATAGTGAAACTGTGAAGGATAAAATGGCGAAAATGATGGATACGCTTCAAATGGATGAACTTGAATGCGAAAGTGTTGAAAAATTAACCAGAGGTCAGGGAAAGAACGTACTTTGGGAAGATGAAAGAAAATTACGTGTAACTGCATCCAATTTCGGTGAAGTAATTTTACTGAAACAAGAGACTCCGCGTGAAAGTATCATAAAGAGAATGTTATACACCAGTGTCAATAACAAATATGTGGCATGGGGAATAAAACATGAGGCTGCTGCCAGAAGAAAATATGAATTAACAATGAACAAAAATCATCCAGACATTAAAATATCCCAGTGTGGTTTATTTGTGAAACCAGACATCCCGTACTTGGGTGCCAGTCCTGATGGGATTATTAGTTATACTGAGCACGGACGAAGTGAAACTGGTGTCCTTGAGGTTAAGTGTCCAGCATCAGACAAATGGAGAAATCTTCACCCAAATGACTGTGCTACAGATCCTGATTTTTGCAGTTACTTAGACCCAGAAACTGGTACATGTAAACTTAAAACTGGCCATAAATACTACTACGAAGTTCAGGGTCAGATGGCGCTTACTGGAAAAAAGTGGTGTGACTTTGTAATCTGGACATTAGGTGGTATGTCCGTGGAAAGGATCAGTTTCAGTGAGGAATGCTGGTCACATATGTTAGGGAAACTGAAGACTTTCTACCAATATGCATTTTTGCCAGAACTTTATTCGAGAAGTGTACAACGTGGACTGAAACTATTTTAGGAAGTTGTAATGAATTATGAACAAATAATGTGCTGAGTGATAACAAAACTGTTTCATGATGATATTATTAATTTAAAATTGAATGTTGTAAAGATGACAAAATCACATTGACAGAAATTAATATCAGATTGAATTCAGCTTGGCTTATTTCACATATGTCAGAAAGATTTAAAAGAAATGGAGTGCATTCTTTTGAGAATAGTTACAATTATGAATGTAAGATCACCATTACTAAATTTTAAATTCATTTCCAACGTTTAGATACTGATGAGCAGCAAACAGCATAAAACCTGAACAGACTGCGAGTTAATAGCATGTTACTACTTGTATCAGAAATCTTGGTTTATTATCCCAATTATAATTTAACTGCTGATTAAGTCTTCAGGAGTAGTATTAAAACTCAAAGATAAACATTTACTGAGGTATACAAAAGATATCTGTGTTGTCAGCGTTCTGTGTCAATGAATTTATGTTAACTTGAATCCAGTACAATATTTATCAGAATTTCAGTCTTATAATTTTGTTGGTCTTGCAAAACTGCTTTTGAGCTACAAAACAT
The DNA here is from genome assembly GCF_020536995.1 of Dreissena polymorpha. Classification (NCBI taxonomy): domain Eukaryota; kingdom Metazoa; phylum Mollusca; class Bivalvia; order Myida; family Dreissenidae; genus Dreissena; species Dreissena polymorpha. The sequence continues at coordinate 105,214,762 of NC_068355.1, read as the reverse complement.
GTATAAATATATTGCCACTAACGCAGAAACACAATTTTCTTTGTTTGCCTGAAAATGTTTGTATGGAAAATGAGACAAGAAAATAATAATCAGTATTAATTTTATTTTCACAAATGAATGCTGACTGTAATATTTGAAGTAAAGTATTATTCACATAATTACATAGTATATTACTTATACTATACATATAATGGTCAAACACTTCTAATTTATTGTAATCTCACAAAATTTACTTGTTTAGCTTCAAACTTAATTTGTACTAGTTTTTGGAAGCAACTTTTTCAGTTTATAATAGTAAGACTATTTCAGTTACTATACACACTATATTTTAATTTCAAATGTTCACCTGCTTGGCACCAATGGTGGCAATAAATTTGTTAATCGAACACACATTTTCCAAATTTTTGATGCCTGTGTCGACATGGTAAAAGGCATTGTACCCTGGACAATTCGAAAGTTTTTAATTCGTTCCATTTCTCGCTCCACATGAATCCTAAGATTGGAAATAGTTTGGGTAGCCTCAACTTCATGGGGGAGAAACTGTCTCTTCTTGTTTTTGAAAGGGGGTATTATGAGTTCAACTCCCCTAGGTGTTGTCAAGTCAGCAATAAAAAAACTCTTATCCACCATTATCGCATCTCCCTCTTCACACAAGTTCACTAGTCCACACTGCTTTGTTATTTGTTTATCGCTTATACTGCCTGGATATAAGTCAGATACAAATGTCACAATCCCCGATGGGCTTATTCCAATCAATGATTTCCATGTCATACTTGACTTGTAGTCACTGTATAAAAGGGACTTCATCGGCAGAGAACACGGTGTCTCGGTCCTTATTTCTGTACAGTCTATGATTATGCAACACTTCGGGTATTTCCTCCTGAATCGCTCTGGCATTGTGTCATTGATGTTCTTCCTTGATGGGAATTTAACTAGGAAACTTGAACCGGAGTCCATGTAATCAACCCATCGATTAAAAATTGTGCTGCAGGTTCCCACAGACACATGGAACCTGTCAGCCAAGTCCTCAAGCAAAAGTCCCAGCCTAAGTCGCATCAAAACCATGAAAAACTCATCAAGAAGTCTCAAGGACTTGGGTCGACCAGAATCACTCTCTGGCATTCCAACACTGACCTCGTCAAACAAACATTCAAACGTTTCAGCATTTGGTATACCAGTGTAGAACAACACCTTACTGTCCTCATCTCTTACATCCTCAAAGGTGAAGCTAGACCGATCTACTTATATCCCAGCTGTAGACGTTTCAATAGTAGTCTGGGTTGATGCACTTCTGGGAACTCTCATATCGTCCGTTTGAGTACCCACAGAAATCATCTCCGGTTGCGCTTGCTCACACTGATTACGGATTATGGCGGGTACTGGTGTAAACTTTCCAAAGTCGTTGAGCTGAAAAAAATAAATACATTTTTACAAGCAAAGAAAATGCAGTTTGATGTAAAGATTATAGGTCTTTCTGTATTTTAATAAGGCATCACCAAACCGATAACTTCTTCAGTTTTTTTCTTTAAAAATGGGACGAGCAAGAGTAACTGACCCATGTTCATTCTTGAGACCTCATATAGCCTAGTGGCAACATATCGGCTTAAAAATATCAGATACCATTGGTTCGATCCTCGGCTGTGAGCTACATAAAATAAATCATGAACTGTGCCATTGGTATGTCTCCCCTTATCCCATGCTTGATTGTACCACAAGGAATCACTGATTTGAATGAATAGTAGGCTCGATTTACTTATCGTTCGGAATCGTTTATGAGCATGGTGAAGGATTGGTGAAAACATTTTTTTTCTTTCAAAAACACAAACAAAAAACCTGATGAAAAATAAATTACCGTCAGTTTGTAGACCTTTTCTCCCCCAGCTGCCTGTTGGAAGAAACAAGGAAGAGGATCTCCCTTGGTTGGTCCACGTCGCCCAACAAAGTGAACCCCACATAGCCTTCTTTGATCACTGTTGACAAAAACAAAGTTCGAACGAGCATTCTTGCAACGCTGGATCCAGACCTTCCTGAGCCTCAAATCGGCTGGAAATCGATGCATCGATACTTTCATTCCATCAATAACCTTCCCACCAAAGTTCTTACATACACAGCAATATCGTTGATGCGACGGCATTGTTTATTATGTGGATTAACTTTGAACGAATTGTTATTATCTCGGTGAAGTGCAATACTACCCGGAAGTGAGAGAGGGCGCTTAGCGTAACTATTTATAACTCCTTTAAAGAGTATCCAGCGACACTTTCCGAAAAGGGCTATAGAGGATATTTGTTGGATTCGATGGAATATCGATTTTTAAACTGCAAAAAATATCGATATTTTCACTGTTATCTTTCACTGTTTAAAACAGTAAAAAACCAGTTTATTTCACTGATATTTCTGTATAAATCACCGGAAAGCATAAAATAAATAAGCATCCATTTAAGTAAATCTACATCACCGCAATTGTGTAATTTTTATTGCTTGTCATTTATCCGCAGGTCAATAGTTAATGGTTGTGGTGCAATCGTTTTCGTTCTTGGACTTTGCACTCCCTTCAATGAAATTTATTTACCTAAATATCTCATATTTGAACTTACAATTCTTTTAGGAGTAATGGTCCAGACAACTGGATAAAACAGCAACAATATGCTAACCCATTATTTTTCGAGGAACATAATTAAGAATTCCTGTGCTAGCCCCGAATCACAGTTTGTTGGGGTATAATAATAGTCAAATTTTGTTTTTCTTCTCAAAAGATTGTCGTAGATTATAAGTTGAGGAATATATCATCCAAGACTACAACTTTTTGGAAGCCTTTTTTCATTTATTTGTATTGATAAACAAGGTTTTGTAACAATCTATACTATACATAGAAAGCTTTAACAGCACAATGTGGCTCACCTGAAACTGATTGTTTCCTAGTGGTGTTAACTAATTTTTCATGAAGATTTAGAAAAAACGGCATTGTGAGTATGAACAAACTATTTGCGTCTATCCTATCTAGTTGAGCCTTGTTACAGAGTTCCTACTTTTAATTATTTGAACATTCTGATCAACTGCCATGAAGATCAGGTAACAATTGTAAGTGTTAACATAGATTTTAATGATTTTAGTTATTGATCAAATGCTTGGAAGCACATGACCCACTTTGGAACGTGACCTGTTAATCACTGAAACTAGACCTTGTGACCTAAATGTTGAATATGCTACTTTCAAGCTTGACTTTGAAATCATTTAAAATAATGTTCTTACCAATTTACAAGTGGATCAGAGAGAGAATGTGACCACTAAAGTATTAACAGACCTTTTCTTATATTTGACCTAGTGCCCTAATTTTTGATAGAATATAAAACCCAAAATGACATAGAGGTGACTAGTTTCATAAGAATCTGGCAAAGAGGTGACACCCAAATTTAAACATTGTGAAATGATATCTTATGTGTTCACAATAAACTTTGGATAACATACAACAGACAAATTGTGATAACAAAAGCTCACCTTGTCACATCATAACAAGTGAGCAAAATAACCAAAACTATGACATCATATAATTGCTCAGTTACTTCCAATAACAATAATATGTTACTTTTGAAACAAATACAATACCTTCCCTTTCTTACTACAGGCTGTTCTAAAACAAGATAGCCCTGTATCGCTCACCCCAAACTCCTTCTATAGTGTCAAAAACTTGTTTATGATTTGACTAAGTTGTAACCTAGCTTTAGCCTGCCAGGACCAACTTGCAAATTCAGCTTTTGATTTGATTAAGATGGACATTGTTAGCAATTTTCATGAAAATCAGGAAGATAATGTGACCTGTAGAAAGGTAAAGGAAGTTTTCTATATTTTGACCTAATGACCTAGTTTTTGACAAACTTCCAACTTTCAAACTGAAACTTTATTTCATCGAGATAACATTCTGTCCAATTTTCATGAAGATCTGGAAGAAAATGTGACCTCTGGAGTGTTCACAAACCTTTTCTGTGATTTGGTGTGTTGACCTAGTTTGGACCACAAATGACCTACTTTCAAACTTAACCTAGAATTGACAGAGATGAATATTTACCAACATAAGACAAACACGGGCTGTTTGTAAAACATGCATGCCCCCCATATGGGCTGTCAATTGTAGTGGTAGCCATTGTGTGAATACATTTTTTGTCACTGTGACCTTGACCTTTGACCTAGTGACCTGAAAATCAATAGGGATCATCTGCCAGTCATGATCAATTTACATAAGAATTTCATGATCCTAGGCCTTACTATTTTTGAGTTATCATCAGGAAACCTTTTAACTGTTATGAGTCACTGTGACCTTGACCTTTGACCAAGTGATCTGAAAATCAATAAGGGTTATATACCAGTCATGATCAATGTACCTATGAAGTTTAATGGTCCTAAGCGTAAGCATTTTTGAGTTATAATCCGGATACTATTTTACTGTTTTGAGTCACTTTGACCTTGACCTTTGACCTAGTGACCTAAACATCAATAGGGGTAATCTGCAAGTCATGATCAATGTACCTATGAAGTTTCATGATCCTAGACGTAAGCATTCTTGAGTTATCATCCGGAAATCATTAAACTGTTTTGACTCACTGTGACCTTGACCTTTGACCTAATGCCCTGAACATCAATAGGGGTTATCTGCGAGTCATGATGAATGTACCTATGAAGTTTCATGATCCTACGCGTAAGCTTTCTTGTGTTATCATACGGAAACCATTTTACTGTGTCAAGTGTCTGTTACCTTGTCTTTTGACCTAGTGACCTGAAAGTCAATAGGGGTCATCTGCGAGTCATCATCAATGTACCTAAGAAGTGTCATGATCATAGGCGTAAGCATTCTTGAGTTATCATTTGAAAACCATTTTTTAAAGTTGAGTCACTTGACCTTTGACCTAGTGACCTGAAAATCATAAGGGGTCATTTGCGAGTCATGATCAATGTACCTATGAAGTTTCGTGATCCTAGGCATAAGCGTTCTTGAGTTATCATCCGGAAACCATTTAACTATTTTGGGTCACCGTGACCTTTGACCTAGTGACCTCAAATGGGGTCATCTGCGAGTCATGATCAATGTCTCTATGAAGTTTCATGATCCTAGGCATAAGCGTTCTTGAGTTATCATCCGGAAACCATTTACTATTTCGGGTCACCGTGACCTTGACCTCTGACCTAGTGACCTGAAAATCAATAGGGTTCATCTGCGAGTCATGATCAATGAACCTATGAAGTTTCATGATCCTAGGCATAAGCGTTCTTGGGTTATCATCCGGAAACCGTTTTACTATATCGGGTCACCGTGACCATGACCTTTGACCTAGTGATCTCAAAATCAATAGTGGTCATCTGCGAGTCATGGTCAATGTACACATGAAGTTTCATGATCCTAGGCATAAGTGTTCTTGAGTTATCATTAGGAAACCATTTTACTATTTCGGGTCACCGTGACCTTGCTCTTTGACCTAGTGACCTCAAAATCAATATGGGTCATCTGCGAGTCATGATCAATGTACCTATGAAGTTTCATGATCCTAGGCATAAGCATTCTTGAGTTATCATCCGGAAACCATCTGGTGGACAGACATACGGACATACGGACCGACATGTGCAAAACAATATACCCTCTCTTCTTCGAAGGGGGGCATAATAATACAGTAGCATGAACCAACAAGGGAGGCAACTTGTTATGTCACAATTTGGCAGTGTATAAAAAGTGGTACTTAATTATCTCGCTAAACATGGGTCTAAATTACGTTTAAAAGCTATTTTCTGATTGGATGAAACAGTCCGAAATCATCCAATAAATAAAGTCGAGATATTTATCTTGCGGAACATGCAATGCCATGCCGCATGCAAGCTATTTATAAAGTAAATATCGTAAATCAAAAAGTTTATGGGTTTTTTTCGCGGTCATAGACAGTGTTCCTGGCTGAAAACGATGCAATATTACTTTTAAATAATTTATGCATTAGTTTTTAGCAAGAAAGAGGTAGAATATTAGTGTAAAACATAAAAAAAAATATTTAAACTTTTGTCTGCTACAATTTAACGAGTGGTTACGGAAATTACCGATTGTACAGATGTATCGACAGACATATGAAAAACGAAAGAATAGCTTGCATATTTCAAATTCATCAGCCTTGAAATTACCTATTAATCAAATGAGAATCGAAATTATTAAAATATAAACCAGTAATGTTCATTAACACCAAAATCTATGGACACAACCATCATATTTTTGGAAACCGTGACGTATTGTTTTTCGGAAACTGACGATCGGTAATTTCCATAACCATATGGAAAATTTCATCACTGACAAGTTTCGTTTCTAATGTTTTTCTCAAATATTCTACCACAAAATTATTGTATACCATTACACAAATGAATGACAAGTAATAATTCCTTGATTTTGGGGAGGGACACTGTCTAAATGCTTACAAAAACAAGTGTAGACAAGTGTTCGTTTTATCCGATATATTCATTCATCCACATTGCTCAGACACTCAATTATATTGGAAATTATTACGAATATCTGATTAAACTTACATTATTTATTTTTATCTTTAAACTTCCATTTCATAAATGTTTTTTTTTTTGATAAACGTCATCAATTATTATGTGTATATAGATTTCTCTATAGTTTGAAAAACATTTAGGCAAATATTTCTCTTGTAAGATAAAATGCAAGTAATTAATAAAATATTCCCTTTTAATCAGTATGTTGGTTTATCCGTCGATAACAATATCACTTTGAACATTGAATTATTTAAAAGTTATAACAAACATTAAATGTTCTCCGAACAAATGATTCATAACACATATAAGAGATTGATAGGAAGATATGAACAAATCAAGGTTGCTAGGTTGCCCGCCTAGAATGGTCCCGTTAGTATGGAAGTACTTGATATATAAATTTATTAGCCTGTTAGTGTTGTAAAGACATAAAATATTTTATGAATGTCTCAAAGTGTAGAATTATTTTGCATTTAGTAAAAGAAAGGCAACATATAACCCTTAAGTGGCTGACAAGAGCTTGTGGCTGAATACAACTAAAAAGAGGCATTATGATTCTTGTAAATAAAAGTAAACATCATTATATATACATTTTCTGATCAAAAGTGTTATTTTTAGTGAATATGGGAAAAACATTTTCAAGAATAAACAATATAATTATAAATGTTTTGGCGAAGTGCGTCATAGTATTATCATAGTACCAGTTTTGGTCTAAAAATCCAGTAACATTTTTTTAAATTTCATAACCCCTCCTTGTTGCAAAAAAAAAACATGAAAAATAGAATTTTCAGAGTAACCTATTAAAATAAAAAATAAAATGCTTTATTAGACCCTATATATTATTTTTGCAATCATTTTTCATCAATTACAAATGTTTAAAAAAGTATTGTTTCATGCTACTCATGGTACCAGTTTTTTGTCAGAAAATTAATTACATTTTTTTTAAATGCGTTACCCCATGTTGCCAAAAAATTCATAAAAAATATAATTTTCAAAGATATCCTTTAAAACAAAAAGAAAATGCCTTCTTAAACCTTAAATATTATTCCTTCAAGCATTTACATCAATTATTTATGTTTGAAAAAATCATTGGTTCATGCTAAATACTGTTTGATATACTGTAAATAATGTAACTACACATCCAAGTAGTGAGTCCATCAAACTATTGCAAACGAAACACCTGGTGTGCCAAGGCACCAGCCGAAGTCAAATGCCTTCTGACTTAGTGCATTTTACTATTTATATTTGTATGCAGTTGTATGTGTTTGAAAAAATGTATAATCTTAAATGACATCTTCTGACCATGCATGTCCTAGATTTCAAAATCCAGGCCCTGGTCTGACACATTCGTAACCTTAACATTAAACGGTGTACGGAAGAAACCCCCTTCGGAAGAAACCCCCTTCCCCAAAAACGGCATAGCGGAACCAACCCCCTTTCATATTTTGCATACGCGGAACAAACTCCCTTCCTAGTTTTGCATATGCGGAATTAACCCCCTTCCGTAGCGGAATAAACCCCCTTCCATAGCGGAACAAACCCCCTTCCATAAAGAGAGAATATGCACGTTTTTGTAAAATATTTTGTAAATACGCTAGCTATTCTTACGACACAGGCACACTAACTCCGATCCTAATAAAAAGACGAATGCTTCGGTTTTTGTGGGAAAATATGGACGTAATATCGTCGTCACGATCGGCGCAGGGCGCTAATTTGTCGATGTCGCATTTTATTAAATTCATCTTCAATGTAAAAATGTTCTTGCCTATTTTGGGTTATTGTAACATATTTTTATCAATATAGTACAATTTAATAAAACTCTTATAATCTCAGTTTAACGAATTCAAGTCAAATTCACACGAACATCTCATCATTATCAAGTTGTTAGCAAACTGCCGGTACACTTCTTTAATCAGCACAAAGCAGTTTGGAAATACATTTTCAAACCTTCATTTAATTAAAATCAATGTCCTTTAATGTACTGGCTATTGTTGATAATGGTGAAAAGTATCATGATTTTCGCCTTTCATTCATTTCCGAAAAAGAGTTTGGAGTTTTAGAATCTAGGTTGACATGTTCGTACTTTATACCGATTTGTAGCGTTTATATTTGGAGTTCAGTTTTAAATATTACATCTTGCTAAGGAGAATAGAATTCTGTATACGATAGAAAAAAATGGTTTAAAAATGAAAGTAAATAAGGAATGAAGAGAGAACAAAGTAGTGCGCGGTCGTAACGCACCGAACTGATGCTAAGGTCTTGGCGCTTATGCTTTTGTTTAGATACCGGCCATTTAATTTCCTTTGACATGATTATTATATTTTTATGGAATAAATTGAAATATTTTGTTCTAGAAACATATCAATTAAGCTAATTATTATTGAAGCTTAATAAATTAACGATCATAGCACTTGTTTATGACATTGAAAGGGTGTTAATTTTATCTCTCCAACACGATGTTTAACGCGATAACGATGTTTGAGATTCACAACTTGACTATTTAATGTGTATCATTAACAACTTGTGAACTAACGACCGGTACACTCCTTTAATCAATTTTTCGCACCTTCTTTTAAAGTGATATTATGCGAGTTTTTCACTGTTGAATTGAGATTCATAGCTTGAATATTTAATTTGTACCATTAACATCTTATGAACAAAAGGCCGGTACACTTCTTTCATCCGATTTTCGCACATTCATTTAAAGTGATATTATAGGTTTTGAATAGGGGGTTTGTTCCGCTATGCCGTTTTTAGAGAAGGGGGTTTCTTCCGAAGGGGGTTTATTCACATTAAACTGTTACCAGGCTTCTGAATTTAATTAGCCAGGTCACAAGAAAAGGGCAGTCTAATCAGTATCCAATTTAACTATTTGTCATTGTCAGAAAACCGCTCTTAAACAAACAGCTTTCAAGCAACTGCAGGCTGAACTGGATCTAAACTGGCCACAATTGCCTTAATGTCTCTTTTACTGGGATACAGTTCATTTAACTTTAAAGGGATCTTTTCACGTCTTGGTAAATTGACAAAAATTGAAAAAAGTTGTATCGGATTCGCAAATTTTCGTTTTAGTTATGTTATTTTTAGGAAACAGTATTACTGAACATTTACCATGGTCTAATATAGCCATTATATGCATCTTTTAACGATTTAAAAATTATAAAGGGTTGCAACGCGAAACGATTGAATAATTTGGAGAGTTATGTTGTTGTTGTTTAATTGTGTGAAACTACAAAGACTGCTTATATTAGGTATAAAATACGTCAACCATTTATACTTGGCAGAATAGTCGAGCAGGCTAATGCGTTTTTACTCCAGGACTAAGGGGGTCACTGGTTCGAGCCCTGCTGCGGACTACTTTTTTAAAGAATTTTATTCTGGATTTTTAACTGGAGCTTTTAAGATCCAATGTTTACATTTATCAATATAAAGCGTTTAATGACTAACTTCAAAACATGTCAAAACCTGTGAAAAGGCCCCTTTAACATAATATCTACTCCTATAAATATGAGGTCAATATACATGGTTTCCGGTCTTTTTCCCCCCTGGACGTTTCTCCCCTGGTCTGTACTCCTCCCAAACCCTAGACTTTTCTCCTCCCAACATTTTTTTATTATCTCGATATTGAGGTAGGAGAAAATTAAGTATGTGATTGAAGAACCGTTAATGAAGGAGCAATTCAGTTATACCAATAAATGTTGGTGTTGTTATTGCGTTATCAGTGAGTAGTGTTATTTTTAATTTAATTTTGTTGTATGTCTATAAGACTATGAAAGAAATAGTAATATAGCGACATATTATATAAAGTTTCTGTTTAAGTTTATAAGTTAATCTATTTAAATAAAAATTGATTGTTAATCATTCTTCAATATTTATGAAATGATCAAAAGATGTTGTTTTTCACAATTCTATATTTTGTTTATAAGAACTTGAGACTGATTGAAATGTTTGATGTCCAGTGATTAAATACACAATTTGATAAAATTATCATATTTATGATTGATCTGGAACATTGTTGGGTGATAATTAAATAATATTCTTCATTTAAAATATTATTTCATACAAAAAATATTATTTAATACAAAAAACTTCTGAAATGATATTATTGTAACAATTTTAACACATCCATATTTTTTTTATTCATTTTAATTAATATTTATTACAAAAAATATATTAAAATTTTCATTAAATGTTTTACAAAACTAAAAATTGTTTTTGCTGTATACCATAATATTATGAGTAAAAATTTATGATTTGAAATAAAATAAAATTAATTAATTTGTAATTGTGTTGTGTTTCTGTTTAAAATATATTTAAACTTTCATTAAATGTTTTACAAAACTAAAAATTGTTCTTGATATATACCATGATATTATGAATAAAAATTGATCATTTGAAATAAAAATAAATTAATTAGTAACTGTGTTGTGTTTCTGTTTCTGTTTAATGATCAGTTAAAAATGATCCAAGATGTTGATTGGCACATTCTTTCAAATAAACAAGGATGGCATATTCCAAAGGATGACAAATTCCACCCATGTAATTTAGCAAGATTTTTTTCACAAGAATGTCTTAGGGATTCACACCTGACCATTTCCACATCCTGTCCATATCCAGCCCAGTCCCAGTGTCATGAAAAGAGTTAGTTTTGATTTGACTTTCATTGCTTCATGATCATTTTGAAATTTATATTTTACAATTTGGAAATTGTTAAATTGTTTTAAATTAAAAATTAATAATCAATATTCAAAATTTGGGTTGCTACACATTTAAATCACACACTTATTTTAGCAATTTATTTCAATTTACTATCATTTATTGTGTGATCTAAATCTTTAGCAGTTTAACTTTAAAAAACATAAAATGATAATTCTCTTGAATAATTTAGTATTTTTTTACATTTTGTACATTAATACTTTGGCATTAGTAAATAGTTAGTTAATAAAAAGTTAGTAAATAAACAGTAGCTTAGAATATGTTTAAAATAAATGTACATACTGTATTCAAATTAATGTAAGGATTTATTTTGAAATATAATTCTTAGTGACTAATAAGTCTAAATGTTCAAAAATAATAATAAACCTAAGTCCTCAAGTGGATTTTTTTTTCAGAAATGCAAATAAGACTGAGTTTTTTTTACATTTGAGTCCGGTTATGTAAATATAGTATTAATTTTATCTCAATATTATAACAAGAGGGCCAAGATGGCCCTAGTTTGCTCACCTGAGAGGAGTCGGTTCATTCAATCTTTACCAAATGTCAAACTTGACCTAGATATTGTCCAGACAAACATCCTGGTCAAGTTTCATCATTATTTCATCTGCGAGTCACGATCAATGTACCTATGAAGTTTCATGATCCTAGGCGTAAGCATTCTTGAGTTATCATCCGGAAACCATTTTTCTAAGTTGAGTCACCGTGACCTTGACAGCCATTGTGTGAATACGTTTTTTGGCACTGTAACCTTGACCTTTGACCTAGTGACCTGATAATCAATAGGGGTCATCTGCGAGTCATGATCAATATACCTATGCAGTTTCATGAACCTAGGCATAAGCGTTCTTGAGTTATCATCCAGAAACCATTTTACTATTTCAGGTCACCGTGACCTTGACCCTTGACCTAGTGATCTGAAAATCAATAGGGGTCATCTTCGAGTCATGATCAATGTACTTATGAAGTTTCATGATCCTAGGCATAAGCGTTCTTGAGTTATCATCTGGAAACCATTTTACTATATCGGGTCACCGTGACCTTGACCTTTGACCTTGTGACCTGAAAATCAATAGAAGTCATCTGCGAGTCATGATCAATGTACCTATGAAGTTTCATGATCCTAGATCTAAGCGTTCTTGAGTTATCATCCGGAAACCATTTTACTATTTCGGATCATCGTGACCTTGACCTTTGACCTAGTGACCTGAAAATCAAAGGGGGTTATCTGCGAGTCATGATCAATGTATCTATTAAGTTTCATGATCCTAGGCATAAGCGTTCTTGAGTTATCATCTGGAAACCATTTTACTATTTCGGGTCATCGTGACCTTTACCTTTGACCTAGAGACCTGAAAATCAATAGGAGTCATCTGCGAGTCATGATCAATGTACCTATGAAGTTTCATGATCCTAGGTCTAAGCGTTCTTGAGTTATCATCCGGAAACCATTTTACTATTTCGGATCATCGTGACCTTGACCTTTGACCTAGTGACCTGAAAATCAATGGGGGTTATCTGCGAGTCATGATCAATGTATCTATTAAGTTTCATGATCCTAGGCATAAGCGTTCTTGAGTTATCATCTGGAAACCATTTTACTATTTCGGGTCATCGTGACCTTTACCTTTGACCTAGAGACCTGAAAATCAATAGGGGTCATCTGCGAGTCATAATCAATGTACCTATGAAGTTTCATGATCTTGAGTTATCATCCGGAAACCATCTGGTGGACAGACGGACCGACATGAGCAAAACAATATACCCCCTCTTCTTCGAACGGGGGGGGGGCATAATGTGAAAACTGCCCCCCTCCCAGCAGCCATGTTCTTCAACTGACCGGAACCATTTTTGAACTCAACTCTTCTATCGAGAAAACAAATGTTCTGAGCAAATTTCATGAAAATTGGGCCAAAAATGTGACTTCTACTGTGTTCACATGTTTTCACTTTATACATATAGAGAAAAATGCGCCGCCCACTGGCGGCCATGTTTTTTCACCAATCCCGACCATTTTCAAACTCGTCCGAGATATCAATAAAACAAATGTTTTGACCAACTTTTATGATGATTGGGCAAAAATCGTGACTTCTATAGCGTTTACAAGGTTTCTCTATAGCCAAATAGGGAAAACTTCCACTATATACATATAGAGAAAAATGCCTCGCCCACTGGCGGCCATGTTTTTTCACCGATCTCGACCATTTTCGAACTCGTCCGAGACATCAATTGAACCAATGTTTTGACCAACTTTCATGATGATTGGGCAAAAATTGTGACTTCTAGAGTGTTTACATGGTTTTTCTATAGCCAAATAAGGAAAACTGCCCCGCCCACTGGTGGCCATGTTTTTCAACGGATCGGAAACACTTTTGAACTCAACCAAGATATCATTAAGACAAACATTTTGACAAAGTTACATGAAGTTTGGGCATGAAATGTGACTTCTACAGTGTTTAGAAGGTTTTTCTTTTTTTACCTAGTGACCTAGTTTTTGACCCGGCACAACCCAGTTTCGAACTCAGTCGAGATTTAATTGGGACAAAGCTTCTGACCAAGTTTAATGAAGATGGGACAAGAAATGTGGCCTCTAGAGTGTTACGAGTAAATGTTAACGGACGGACGGACGGACATACGACGGACAAAGACCGGTCACAAAAGCTAAAAAGCTACAACATAAAAATACTAAAATTCAATTTCAAAGAAATGCAAAGACTGTTTAAATAAATTTAACATTATAATGTTGAAATGACATAAACGCACTCAATCTATTTCATTGACAAATCGTGAAAATGAAGCAATGATAAACTTTCTTTCTCTATTAATGAGCTTGATTGATCACTGATTAATTAACATTGATAATAGATCAATAGAGGCGTTAAAAGTAGCAGATTAATCCACCCAGTATGAAATATACTGGGAGGAGAAAAGACTAGGGTATTAGGAGGAGAAAAGACTAGGGAAAGAAATGTCCAAGGGGGAGAAAAGACCAGGGGAAGAAAGACCGTACACCATATACATGGACTAAACGGTAAATTACGTCTAAATATTTGGACTATAATGATATCAACTACTTAAATAGAAAGAAGAAAGAATTCATACAAACCAGTAATTTGAGTAAAGAGTTTGTAATCAATGTTGTATTTCAGGACAGCTTGGTGATATGCAAATCCCATATGACATGTTGATATCGGGTATCATAGCCATTCAATAAGTCGCAAAATGCTCTAACAAAATTTATAAAGCGAAATGTGACTTAAATTGATAACTAAAAATACCAGTATCATCAGTATGCCAGTTTTGCCTTGTCAAGCTGTCGAGATCCAGAAAGTGCTTCATTCACATTGAATATATCCTTCGAATTCCATTTATTGTTGCATTACTAAATAGCGAAACAAGCCGATTTAAGCTGTAAGAAAGTTTTGACACGAGTGTTATCAAGTCTCTCATGGGCGAAGCCATTGTTGTAGAAAGTGATCCATTCACATCGAATATATCCTTTGAATTTCATCCATTGTTGTCATTAGCGGAGATTTAGTGAATAAATAATTCATATATCATAATTGACAGCTTCTAAATAGCGAAACAAGCCAATTTATACAGTAAGAAAGTTTTGACTCGAGACTCTCATGGGGGCGGCCATTGTTGAATATTGAAACACGAACGACAACTCTGCTATGAGAATGTTATCAATGAAAATCAACGAGGTCGAGGTATTTCGATTAGAAAAATCGAGTTATCTCAATCGGACTGGCTCGGTCTTTTATATAGGTCGCCATTGTGAAGAATTGTTTTATGGTAATCATACCTTAGACGATGCTGTTCCAGCATCGTCAAAAAGTGCATATACATACATGTATATGTAAATAAGCACGTGATATTAGTCGTTAATAAAATTGAGGTTTTACACATTGCAACCCCGCATCCTATCGTTTATGCAATCTGTTTTGTTTATGTCTTAATTTCTGGACACCCAAATATGTAAGTGTAAAACTTAAAGCAATAACGGTAACTTGAAAAAACTTATAATGCTCGACATTATTTAAAAAAACTGGAAATCCACGTAATTGTTTCATCTTAATCCATCTTTCATACACATTGAGCGCTTAACTTTCATGGTATGTCATACTTAATCGCAAAGTATGAAAAACTGAATGACCACTGTAACATTACTGATGACATGTAGATTACTATTTAGGCAATACTTTAAATCATGCAGATATAACTTAATAGATCGAGTAATTTTATCCTAAGAAAATATACATGATACGACAAATATATATTTAAAGGGTAAGCATTTAAAGTTAATATGAATTTGTTTTTCCGTTCTTTTACGAAATCAATTTAATGTAAAAGTATAAATTGAAAAAAAGACACTCAATACACTTTCGAAAACATGTTGATTTGTTCCGTCATGATAAAATCGTTTAAGTTTCTATTGAAAGATCAACAACAACATACCAGGAAATCGCATTTGACAATAAATGATGTATAGAAATCACATCGTGCGAAGCCCGTCTACCCCGATGCTGAATATTCGTAGAGCATAGTATCTTGATGTCATTGATAATGTCCATGATGATAATGAATGAAAATGATGACGTATATATGAAGTTAAAGACGCCGATGACGACGCCGATGACTCCGGCGATGATGTAGTTCATGTTGTTGTTGATGATAATGATGATGATGATGATGATGATGATGATGATGAGGATGATGATGATGATGATGATGAGGATGAGGAGGAGGAGGAGGAGGAGGAGGAGGAGGATTAATTGGTCCGTTTTTATCATTCAATTGGAGTAAGATATTATTTTTAAAAAATCCATTTGCCTAAATGCAGGCAGCCTCAGAAGACAGTGATTCGGCAAAGAAACTTCGACAAAGCCCTGTTCCTTAAAAACACGTTTAGTTTGATCATTTTGATCTGTTCAATGATCGTATAAACTTATTTTAAATTTTAAACTTAATGTTAATGTTAATAAAGATGAAAATTTGCATCGTTAATTTCTTATTTATTTTTTAGCATGCCGAGTCAAATCTTAACAGCAAACAAACATTCTATGAAGGTCAGAGGCAAATTAATAATACAGGGTTACACTGACGTTTTACGGACGTTTGACTGGTAGTTAACAATGATGCGCACTCGATTTCTTATAACAATAATGGCTGGCGCTCCTTTCTTTTACCACTGCCCAACGAATTAAAAAGAACTGCGTACGAACGTGATCGAACTGGCTGAGGACGGACTCGGTCTGACTGGAAACGGTATGCTAACGGGGACAATGGGAAAATTGACCCGATTTGAACTGGATAAAGACGGACTTGCAACGGGACAGGACGGGATAAGAACGAGCTGCACGTAGCGCGAACTGTATATGAACGTCATTTAATAATATTGAAGATTTTTTCTGACCAAAACTACACGTTCAAGCAAGTTCACATCCGGTTCTGCATTTTCTTCAGACGTTTAGTTACAGCCACGTTCTGCACGGCGATTATAAAACCGACTACGTTCCTGCCAGTTCTCATTTATGTTTCACGCTTTGAGCCGACCAGATGTACATTTGTAATGCCTCCAAGAAAAAAATCCGCCTAATTGGCAGTGCGGCTAGACGCTGTCGCAATTGTCGAAACCTTTCTCGGCCCAGCAAAACATTATATTGCTGCTCTGCTTCTAACATATATTGCACGAAGCCAACATTTACAAAATTAACAGCTCCAAGGTTGCCCATGTTTCAACTTAAAATCACAAATGATGAATTTTGAGACAACAACCTCTATTTATATGCACATTGTCTGAACGTATTATATTTACGGTTTGAACGTCGTAACAACTGCATTGAACGAGTACTACGAACTTGGAACCTACTGCGAACTCCTTAAAACGAGTACAACGTACTAAGAACTTACTGAGAACTTATAGAACGTATTGCAAACGTTGTAAGAACTTATATCTTTTAGTTTCTATTTACACGAAACAAGATCGTACTTGAGACGTAGTGCGGACGGGGTCGGTATGTCTGAGAACGGATTGGACGGACTAGAAACGGACTCGATCGGACTCAATCGGTGTGGTATCGTACAGGTAATTACGGTCCGATCGAACTACGTTGTGGCACGTTCTTAACCCGACCTTAGTACGACCTATCCGTTCTTAGTACCTCCATTCCGTTTCCAGTACGTTGTTACTACGTTTAGTTGTAGAACGGGATGGTCGGAAGAAAGTTTTGAGTAGGCTCAAAGTTCCGAAACACCTCTCCCGTTCAACCCCGTTCCAGGTCGTCCAAAAAGTTCGAAGACAGTTTGTAACACGTTGCTACTACGATCATTCCGTTCTCACACAGTTCGAGCCCGTTTAGTCACATTTTTCAGAACGTACTTTGAACGGAGTCGGTGTATCGGGGGTATTAATGAGAATTTGATTTATGTGCAATATGACCGCTAGTAAAGTGCAACCGCTTGAACGGTTAGAAAAATGTCGGATTAGTGCGGAGACTTCGTATTACAAACGCGCGGTTGCACTTTACTGAAAAAAATACTTATTTGTTTCAAAAGATCATGATACCTATAGAAAAATCTCACGCAACTTTATCTCATTAAAAATGGTGAAATATTTAAAAAGACATCATAAAAAATGTTAACTGGGACGCGCTTTATTCACCCAACACAGATCTTCAAAAGTCACGTGGTATAAGCAACGTGACATATGAACCTCTTTACCAGAGGACATTAAAGGCTTATTGACCAGCGTGCACTGGTCTATTTGGATCAAAATCATTTCTTTGGCGAATACCAAAGGTAGCTGGGGTAAATTATAATTACTTTGGCTAAAAAATGATCTGAGAAATGCCCTCATAGTTTTTAAAAACTTTTTTTTTTAACTATCAATACTTACATACTGTATCTCTTTCATATTGGATTCCCCAGTAATACATATCTTTCATATATATACATTATTCGCAAATATCTTATTATAATACAATTGGTGTTATTAAATATAGGCATATCGTCACTAACCAAGATTATGTTTATAAAAAAACTCAACATTACACCTAATTACATCTCTTCAAAAAACTATTTTTTCAAACTATGTTCAACATTTTCTTCCCACCAAACATAAAATATACCACTTGGAAAAATATTCAATGGCACGATAATATGATCATAGAACTTTCGAAATGATATTATAATAGAATTTTCGAAAGCATACATATCAGTCATATCAACTTCAAACTCTTCCTTGATTTTACATCAATATTATGCTTAAATTGTGCTCATCTATCCAAACAAAATTATATAACAGCAGGTCTACAAAAAGTTATAAACATACTTTCAAAAAGGGGAAGTAAGAGTGAATTAACAGCAGATATTGTGCTCGTCTCGATGTAGTTAAAGTTCTTATGTATTACATAATGTATAAATAATCGTTCGAATTTGATGAAGTACTAAACAACTATTTTATTATTGCTTTTATTTGGGTTTTCACAAAATCGTCATTCTTCTGCGAACGTCTTTACCTCGTTTATATAATGGTGCCAAACGGAGGAGAACAAATTGGTACATAACAGAATGTGAGATATTATTAAGACCAAAGATTTGTTTGAAATTTGCAGTCAGTTATGCGTCGCTTAATACGTGTAGTATGAATGTCATTATATATGAATCATTTGGCAAAACTTTTCTTAAAAAGACTAGGACTTTTGGTATGTGATTGGATGTTAATAAAAACGAATCTCAAGATGACAATATTTGAGATTAGTACCCAGTTTGTGTGTGTTTTTTCAAACATTTAATTATTTTGTAAAATTTTGCTCTTTTCTCACGAAATAAGGTTAAATCGACCTCGAATAAAAGTTATCACCGTCAAAAGACATTATATTGTACAGCTAGTTATGCTAATGTTTACTTTCATTCCTGAAAATATATTTACATGTACAACAAGCACCATGGTTAGTGTACCTCAAGGTCAAAACACATATACAAACACAGTTATGATAGCCGATGTTGTTTAGTTTCATTAAATAATCCATTGTGTCCATTGGCGATGTGTTGTGCAATATCGCTCTATAAGCTTATACTTATTTCGTTCATTAGTATTCATTGAATTTGTTGCGTTCACTAATAATTCATCGGGTCAAACTGTCCGAATACAACAAGTCTGTGTTTAAGCATTGATGACTTTGATGCACATCTGGGATGACACTTACGCACATGCACTAACACCATTTTCACAGAGCACGGCTCACGTAATCGTAAGTCGCACTTTCGTGTAGAGTCGTGTTCTTTATTGTTACACTATCTTTTGATAACGTGACGTATGCGAACGTCAGACCCTTTATGTCTGACCAGAACTGACTTTCCATAAGGCATATATTTCTACAAACTAGTCACGCTTAATAAAGTTCAGCTATGCCTGTTGCGTGAACGCGTTTGTAGAATCGGAGAACGACGCAATAAACCCCAGGAGGCTGGTAACACTCTGAGAAAAGGCGATTGGTTCATTAATGAGATATGAATACTTCGTTAGTAACACATATACAATAATACGCTCGTGAAATATTTGTATTTGATTAATAAGTATGTTTGTTTTCGTTCCGTCATTGTTCAATGTTACGGACGGAACTCTTGATGCAAATTTTAAACCGCTTTAACATATGACATAGGTTAAAACTATCGACTGCAATTCGAACGAACTTATTGATGTTATTGAAATCACTTTCAAGAATAATCAGCATGTTAATGAAACATATATAATACTTTATGTTTAAACAAACAAAACAACAACAAAATCATGCGAGCTCTTTTTGTTACCAAAAATGCACCAATTAAGGGCATCTTTAGCAATTGCAATCTGAACTAGAAATAGTTCTGGATTAAACTATTGTATTGGTTTAAAATTATTAAACAGATACTAAAGCCTTATCACCAAACATGGGAAATAGTTACTTATCATCGCTCGCCTTAGTTACATGTTGGTCGTTCACTGATCACTGAGTTTGGTGCTATTTTTAGCTATTTACTCATATTTTCAACTGACCGCTCCTTATTAAGATTCTAATGTGTCTTTCCAGAAACACTAAACGTTATACTCCATGTGTTACTCTTACTATATAGATGCTGTGCTTGTTTTATGTCCGTCTTACTAGTTAGACATTCTTGAGTAATACCACAAATTGAAAAAAAAATGTATCGCGGTTATGAAAACGACGGCGGTGTGACGTATTAGAATTTGGGCAGACGAAAAATGTATTGTATTTATTTTTTTAACCAGTTTGAATTTACTAAAGGTGCTTATCTTGATTCTTCAATTCATTTGACACCGTTGTTAGAGATATGTTGGACATTTGGAGGCATAAAAAATAGCATTGAGTATCGAAACATGAACGGAACAAATACAAATTGTTAAATGAAATTTAATTCATAAAGAATAGCAGTAAGACAGTTTAATGCAGATTCACAAAAACATTACAAAAGATGAATATAAGTTACATAAGTACGAAACCAGTTTCAGTAAAATACAACATACCAATGAAACGAAAGGTGAAACAGTACCATACAAACTGAATGACTTAATCATTTTCGGTAAATAATAACACTTAGGGCAAATTTGAAACGCTTACAAACGATGGAAATGCCAGCAGGTATGATACGATTGTACCCACAATGCTAAGCCTGGTACATGGTGTATTTGGGTGTTATTGAAAGCGTGGCGCGTTAATGACTTATTAACAAACTGAACATTTAAAGTACTAGCCATTACATTTTATCGCATATGAACACGAACGTATTTCGATTACAGTATTACAAAATACATCTGACCCTCGAGATGAAATTTCTAATCCGCAAACCACGCGGTCATTTGAGTTGATTCTTACATCAGAACATTTTACAAATGATGACACTATTTTTAGTTGGTCGCGTTAGCGGCCGACTAAATTTACAGAGCATATTTTGCAAATCAGTATGTGCTTAGAAGCCTTAGCTACGGTAAGAACCGCATCTCACTCTGCTAGGGACGATTACCGTTGCCTGTCTGCAACAGACGACAAATGATTATGCTCTAGCAGTGAGTGTATATATCAGCTTGTAAGACGACATTGGCCAGTCTAGTGTTTATCATTGAAATCTGTACATGGTTGCTTTCAGGCAAAACGGGGCTAAATGCACGTCAAATAAGATTAGCCTGTTTACACTGATTAGCCTGTGCAATGCGCACAAGCTAATCAAGGACGACAACAGCGAACAACTTCAGTGCCTTCAGCACTTTGATCTTAAAAAGTGTTGGATAGTTGCAATAGTGTACCTATTCGATTCGAGTATTATTATTATACAGAACAATGTGTGTAATATAAGAATTACCAGGTACTCACGAGTGCTATTTCCGAAAGATTCTTTCGAGTGCCACTTTGGGGCGACATAGATGCACCAAACGGATGACGTGTTTCCATCATAAAGGTTTCATGAGAGTCTCGTATCCAGAGAATTTCCACTCAAGCCTGGTTGATTAAAAAGGTATTGATGCTTTCTCACACTACTGTAAGCATTTGTCAGGTAGATCTTTGCTAGGCAAGTTAGGGAATACCATTAGAGCCATCGTGGTTACACATTAAAATCCAGGTGGCGACAATGCGATAGTGCAATAGTACGATGTCGACAATGCGATAGTACGATGGCGACAATGCGATAGCACGATGGCGAAAATGCGATAGTACGATGGCGACAATGCGACAACGCGATAGTACAATGAAGACAATGCGACAGTGCGACAAAACGATGGCGACAGTGCGATAGCACAACGGCGAAAATGCGATAGTCATATCGTACTGTCGCAATCGTATTATCGCATTGTCGACATCGTACTATCGCGTTATCGTAATGTCGTCATCGTATCATCGCATTGTCGCCATCGTACTAACGCACTGTCGTCATCGTATTTTTGCTCTGTCGTCATCGTATTATCACAGTGTCGCCATCGTACTATCGCGTTATCGTACTGTCGTCATCGTAGTATCGCATTGTCGCCATCGCAGTGTAGCCATCGTACTATCGCACTATCGGATTGTCGCATTGTCGCCATCGTACTATCGCACTGTCGCCATCGTATTATCGCACTGTCGTCATCGTATTTTCCTATCGCGTTATCGTACTGTCGTCATCGTATTATCGCATTGTCGCCATCGCACTATCGCACTGTCGCCATCGTATTGTCGCACTGTCGTCATCGTACTATCGCATTGTCGCCATCATACTTTCGCATTGTCGCCCTCTGGATTTTAATGTGTAACCACGATGGCCCTAACGGTATTCGGAAGTATTCAGTAGAAAGTCGTTTAGTATTTGAAGTGTTTCGTATTCGTTAAGCGCTAAGCCGATTGGGCTGCTGCAGTCATGAATAAGCCTGATCTCAGATGACACTTTCGTAAGTGTATATCCAGGGCGTACATTTACAACTTTATTATGACTATTTCAGGGGCATTAATCAAGGGCGCACCCTCTTTTTTGCGATGCATTTATAAATTCGCTTATGCTACTTCCGAGGTGGCGACAAGGACCGGCTGTTTTAAAATTTCAAGGATAATTCGGAATGGCGAATAGATTTTATATGGGGTTTTCAACATATTTCAAGATATATTTTAAAATCGGGCAATATAGTGTGATTAAGCGATGATTAACTCATCCACAAATGATAATAAACATACAATCACATTACATTGGAAAACGAGGGGACCTGTACAAGTTGTGCCATGGTGAAGTTTTTTTTAAAAGAAATTGATGTGTTTTGTTTTTGTGACGAGAACATGTCCACCACATTGATTCGCTAATGCCACCAAACGATTGCGCTCAACATAATTATACAAGTTGCTACATGCACAAACATATAACCTCTTGCGGATCTACAGTGGCATAAAGGTGACATTAAATCCTCTTTTTTTAAATTGCACTCCTCTTTTTTCGATCTCGTGGCCACGAGATAGAAAAAAAGAGGAGTGCAAAACTAAATAAAAGAGAAGTGCAATTAAAAAAGAGCGGTGCAGTTAATAAAGAAGGAGTGCATTAAACAAAAGAGGGGAGAATTTCGAGATCTCGAGATCCCGAGTTATTCAGCCAATCAAATTGTGTGAAACATGTGTAAATATTCTGTACGCATATATATAGCTGGCCGAAGCGGGCTTTTTGTGTGTGTGTAGCGGATCCGTGGTCTAGTGGTAACACACTGGCTTCACAATCAAGAGATCGCTGGTTCGATCCCCCGCTGCACCTAGCCTACTAACTCGTCTTTCGCATGAGACGTTAAACCGAGGTGCAGTGTACTAGGTGCTATACACCGGGCACTAAATGACCCAGGGTCACCTCTGGAACGGGGTGTCTCCTGTATCTTGCACTATCCCCCGTAACCAACTAACACGTC
The DNA here is from genome assembly GCF_020536995.1 of Dreissena polymorpha. Taxonomy (NCBI): domain Eukaryota; kingdom Metazoa; phylum Mollusca; class Bivalvia; order Myida; family Dreissenidae; genus Dreissena; species Dreissena polymorpha. Next base: position 105,191,115 of record NC_068355.1, on the reverse strand, counting down.
TTTCTGGGGGCGATGGCCATATGGGAGACAATCCCGGTGCACTCGATAAAAAATAATGAAGAAGAACAAAGACCTATAGATAACACGTGACCCCGCCGCGAGATAGCCCGATAAGGCGCGAAGTTTCCAATCTGTGTTATCTATAGGTCTTTGAGAAGAAGAAGAAGCTTTTTGTGTGATGATTACTTCCCTTTGTATAAAGATCACCAAGGACGACCATATGGAACAATTTGATTGGCTGACTAACTCGTTGCCACAAGTTAGCTAAGTCGGGATCTCGAGATAGCTAAAATTATCTCCTCTTTTGTTGATGCTTATTTCCCTTTTTATAAAGATCAACATAAACGACCATATGGAACAATTGACATGACGCCTTATCGATGATCGCTCCGCCCACTTAATCACGTGGCTTAGCGGTTATCAAACCTAGACAAGCTAACACCAAAATGGCTTCTTTGCCTATAGACTGCATATAGATTTACGCGATATTCCTGGCGATTTTTGTGGACTTTGTTAACACCCTTTACACTTGTAAAGGGATTGATGTCATTAAGTTATTCTGCAAATGCAAAAAAATATACGATTATAGAGAACATCAGCTATTTAAAACGTGTAAATCGGTACATTAAACACGCTCTCACACGCTTGCGCGTTTACCGAAATCGAATCCGTTATTACGTGTCATGGTGGTATTAGCAATAAATTAACACTTCGCCGGTATATACCCATGTTATTTACAAAAATATTATCGAAAAATTTCCCCCTCCCCGTGTATTTGACACGAAATAGCGCTCCATTCCTGGTAATTCGGTGAAGTTTTACACGCTTTTCGACGCCGAGTGGGTACCACATGTTATTACGTATAAAAGTGATATATTAAACTTGCTTGTGGGACCTTTATCAATCACTTTAATTGAAAGCGCAAAACAACACAATAAGTTTGGTCATTGTCTGATATAAATTATCGTTGTGCGAAGGGAAATTCGGTCATGCTAATTAATAAAGTTACCAGTATCAGACGCTCGCGCAGGTTCCGACTTCCACCAAGTTACCGCGTTTATAGGTTAACTTATATCAGTAATAAATAACTCTTTTACAATAGCAATTATCGAAACGTCTTTATTATAATAGTAACGAAGTAGTTTTCACTTGTTTTTGACACACACAAAACTCGATTTTTAACGGGGATTTAGTTAAGTTACACAAAGTGGGTACCAAAATTCTCTATTATTTTACATGCACACGTGACATAATTCATATCGTACTTAAAAATGCTTAGTAATTGCTTTCATGACATTTCAATTTTTTTAAATAAATTAATGTTCTATAAGGGGGGTCTCGTTAATTCTTGGCGCTTCCACTCGCTCTTGTCAATACCTCATTTCCGCGTTGGAAACGGTATAAATTGTATTCATCTAACTTATCTTTCTGGATACCAAATGTCAGATTTGCATAAACCCTATTTACAGCGTTTTTGCCATACTTCATTTCCGTTTTTATCCGAACAAAATAAACGAAACACGTTTTAAAAATGAGAACTAGGCATTCGGGCTCCAAGTGTGGATTAAAAGCGTTTATAAGTGACATGTCTGCACATGTGTAGATACCGTTAATAAGATAAGATATCATGTGTCACCTTCAAATAACATGTATGATGACAGTTAAGTCTATTACTATCAGAGTAATAAAACACAGCATGAATTAGGCTTCATGCTGGGTTTTATTTCTCGTAAAGTAATGCAGATGAACATTGCTGCTATTAATCACCTAGTAAATGGTAAAACTATTAAAGAACATGAACTATTATGCGATGATCAGATCGATAACATAAACTATTTAAATCTGCTAGTATATTCGATAAGAAGATATTGAAATTGTCTTTAACAGTGTTGACGTTCAGTTGTTCGTGGGGACGACCGCATGCAGGGGTTTTTCAGCACTGTCTGCGCCTCCGGACAACGGAGGCACTCCCAAAGCAAACGGACCCGATCCCAAACCGAAATTATAAAAAAAAAATCCCAATTTCCAAAAAAAAAAACTGGTCAAAAATATTTGCTATAAGGTTTTGACTGTTCAGTTCTTATCACAGAGTGTAACTGTAACTGAAAAACAATACTGCAGTACTTGAATTAACGTTGAACATGCCCAATATTGCATCTATTTACATAAAGAAGACAAAATAACCAAATAAAAACAAATTTATTTGTTAAACCACTGAATTATTTAAGCATGAATAATTCACAATTTTTTCCCAAATGAGCCGTTTCATCGAAGCAAAAATATCCAAAATGACCAATTTTGTCGATAAAAAATTCCCAATTTGGTCAGACTCCTTTTCCCAAAATAGACAGAAAAACCCCTGGCATGCATTTATCCATCACTTACACTTCTCAAGATCTCTTTTCGGCTTTGGAAACGATATAAATTCAATGTCACCAACAAATCTTTCAGGATATCGATTGTACGAGTTACATAATCCCCATTGACACCGTTAAGCCAGTTTTAATCTACGTTTAAAAAGAGGAAATCAAAAGAACTCGTTACAATAAAAGTGAACCTAGACATAGCTTGTCTAGAAAATGGCGGACAGTTCGTTGCTAACTCGCGCGCCCGATTTATCGATTGCTGATTGGTAGATCAATTCTTAGATAAGGATTTGAATGACAGTTGGCGTCATGTCAATTTGATTGGCTGACTAACTCGTGGCCACGAGTTAGCTAAGTCGGGATCTCGAGATCTCGAAATTCTCTCCTCTTTTGTTTAATGCACCATTCCTTTATTAAATGCACTGCTCTTGTTTTAATTGCACTCCTCTTTTATTTAGTTTTGCACCCCTCTTTTTTCTATCTCGTGGCCACGACATAGCTAACTCGTAGCCACGAGTTACTAAGTCGTGGCCACAAGATAGAAAAAATAGGAGTGCAATTTAAAAAAAAAAGGAGTGAATGCCACCTCTATGCCACCGTATCTAACATTTATTTTTGTATATTTCCCAAAGCGAGGAGCCTATGAGGTGGCGCTACGAATAGGTGGTGGCGCCAATGCACGATATATGAATCAGCTGATGACTTACATTTAATAGATAATGTTCCGTTTCATATTTCTTTTATATGGTATCCGGAGAAGCGCCCCCCCGGAGAACTGCCCCCCGGAGAACTGCCCCCTTATTTTAAAGGTGGCGGAGAGGTGCCCCCCCATCAAATCGGTAGGGGCGGAGAACTGCCCCCCTGTCAGAATTTAGTAGGCGGATATCTGCCCCCCATCAAATCTGTCGGGGCGGAGAACTGCCCCCCCCCCCGGTGTCATATTAGCTATTAGTTACGTAGTGAAAACAATACTTACGGGTAATTTTACGTTATCGCCGTACACATTTTATCCGGTAACAATTTAATTTCAGTACAAGTATATTACCATTTATCGAACTAAATAACACAAATTGTCTAGAGGCATGTGATAATACTGTTTAAGGCCCTTGGTACGCATCTGCACCACTCACTATACATGAATGCCATGTAAAAGTCGTGTTTTAATAAGAGCGCGAAACATAGTCGAGATCCACACAGGAAACGCGTGCGTGTTAATACTGGCCATGTGTCGCAACTAAATATAGACGTGCAACTCAGTACTTATGGAGAAAAAGTTACATCGGAATTAATTTACATTATAAAGATAGTATTGACCCATGGAAAAAAAACGTAAATTTACGTATAAAAAAGTAAATTAATAGGCAAAGCAAAGGCAATAATTTAGCTGACTTGAAGAAAAAAGTGAAGTGAAGTTGAATTCATAAGCAATTTATTTATGTTGTTTAGTAAATTCATGTGACATACAAAATAACATACATAAATACACACATTACGGCAACAGTTTGCATTTTGAGCAGATCATGTCGACATGCCATACAAACAAAATCGGTAACAGTTGCTTTAATTAGCAGCTAATTAGGCAGGCAGAGAACTTGTTACCGTTAACGATAAGCACCGCGATCTTTTAATTGGTAGACCGGACCGACCTTAATTGTTAAGAACTTGTTAGCTTTGAATAAAGCCGCATATTGAATAAAGCCGCATACGGGTTTATTATATTGAACCGTCCAAATCCGTAATTGGCGAAAACAAACAAATAAATTATTGTTTTCAGCTTGCATAAGGATGGATTAAATTGCATGCTAAGTGTTTGTTTTAATTAAGGGGAAAATATCAAATAATTCAGCCGCGAAAACTTTTTATAAGCAAAAAGTGATTTGTTTTTCTTTGTTCACATAGACGAAAATCACGTGATTATCAAGATGGCGACGTCCATGCCGAGGCAGGTATTTTTTTGCAGTTTTATAACTTTTATTACTTGTACAACTTTATATTATTTTTGAAATTTCACTCAATTTCCAGACATAATAGCAAGAAAGTTACTGGCGTTATTGTCATTTTAATACTCGCTTTATATATCGCCGAGAAACTTCTTTAATTAGGGGGCACTTCTCCGGGTCATCAATTCTGACAGGGGGGCAGTTCTCCGCCCCTTATTTATCAGCAGGGGGGCAGTTCTCCGCCCTATAAAAAACAGTGAGGGGGCAGTTCTCCGCCCAGTGAAAAATCTTTGGGGGGGCAGTTCTCCGGGGGGGGCACTTCTCCTAGAGCCCTTTTATATAGGTAAACCCAAATCTGTACAGAACATATACACATTCTTGTTTAAAAGATATAAGTAAATACATAAATTAAGTAAATATATAAGTAAGCAACTCAATAGAGATAAAGATAAGATAAAGATGTCGACAACCTTAATAAAACATATTGTACGATATAAACCCAAAATATGTTATACTAAATAAATCCAATAGCACAATTCTCAACATTCTCAAAATATTTCTTCTACAACAAATATGTTTATACAGTAAGATACTTCACGAAATAATCAAAAGATGTTTCTTCTGCTTCAAACTATGAGATTCCTCCCCTTACCCAAATGCTTAATTCACTAAAAGGCAAAAGGTGAACGAATCTTTATTATGCTAAAATTTATTGTCTGTCACCACTAACTTCTCCAAAAAATAGTATAGCTCTTTCTATAATTGTTTACTTTGTTATTATACTAAAGTTACTTTCCAGTTTTATAGCATATTCAATGACCGAAATCATCTTTTCTACATAATCTTTTTGAAACACAGTCATGTTTCATCGTAATTATGTAAACTTTGCTTGTTCGATTATATTTCACTTTCATCCAATGAAGAAAACAGATCAAACATTCAACCAAGAATACCACACACTCAAAACTTACGGTCGGTAACGAAAATCAAAACAGCTGAAATTGTACATCGGCGCCACCTCCTGTTATTAGCGCCACCTCCATGGCATTGGCTCCATCTTTTTTGGACAAATACAAAATAATCTATTAAACCGAATTTTTGAACCGACTATTTACCAATGTGTGTGCGCATGCAACAACTTTTACACTTTCAAAGTATTGTTTTGATGTCGTTGGCGTTTTCATTGTACGTTATTTTGAGCACGTATACAATGCCCTTTCTCTAACATAAGAAGCGTTACATAGGTGCATTTCCCAAAATTTACATACAGTCAATGATGACTACATTTTAAAAAAGTGGCTTGTTAAAGCTTAAAATTTAACAATATCGTTAAGATTATGTATATAAATATAAATCACTTGCATTATTCTAAGCCGAAAGCGAAACAATTTTACGACATTCCATTCAATCGATCTTTCGACCTCATGTTAAACTGCTTCCCAGTTCTTTTAATAGATAGTCCATACATTGCATTTCTTTAACCATAAATCCTCTATGCCGAATAAGACAACATTATACAAGCTATCGAATCCAATCCAATAACTAATTTTGGATGAATTCCCAACGTTTGACTGTCATATTCAATTATATAGAAATATCAGAAATCCCGTCGCGCAAGGAGCATCTATGGGCCACATATGAGTTATGATCTCCATAATGTCAAATGTAGCTAAAGGGAACATTGATTGGTTTATTGCCTCGCGAAATTGGTTTCCCTTGTAACAGGTTGAGACTATTTGTTTATATCTTAGTAAGGTCGCAGGACGTCAAAAGGAATTTGAGAGGCTATATAAAAGGCTAAAAGCGTTATAGAGAAGTGTAATTGCTTTCATAGAAAAGTTCGTATACATTTAGGCAAGGCTTGACTCATTTTGACAAACCAATGGTAACGAAAGTGTAAACATGAAATACGTTACATGTCAATAGAAGTGTTATTAAAAAAGTAAGCCTTAAAGGGTCCTTTTCACGTTTTGGTAAATTGAGAAAATAAAATAAAAAGTTGTTTCAGATTCGCAAATTTTCGTTTTAGTTATGATATTTTTGAGGAAATAGTTATACATAACATTTTCATGTTCTAAAATAGACATTATATGCATCTTTTTACGATTTAAAAACCGACAAATTATCAAGCGTTGCAACGCGAAACGATTGAATGATTTGGAGAGTTCTGTTGTTGTCGTTATATTTTGTCAAACTACGAGGATTGCTTATATAAAGTATATAATACCTAGATCATTGTATGAGCACGGATAGCCGAGTGGTCTAAATTGAAGACATTTACTTCAGGACTACAGGTGTCAGTGGTTCGAGCCCTGTTGAGGGTTACTTATTTTTTCTTTTTTAAATTTTATTCTTGAACTTAGAACCAAAATTATGTGCATTCAGTAATTGTCTTAAACAATGGCACCACAGAAAATTGACCTTACTAGGGAAAATTACAGTAATAAAAACATTCGCACTACCAAAATTAGTATATCCATTCACTGTATTACCAAACCCTCCTCAACACACCATACAAAAAATAACTAAGGAAATTTTTAACTTCTTATGGGATGGTAAACCCGACAAAATAAAACGCAGCAAAATAATAATGAATTATACAAATGGAGGCCTTAAATTAACAGACATTGAAATGTTCCTAAATTCTATAAAGGGGTCATGGGTTAAACGACTGCTTACAGAAAATAATAGTATGTGGAAGTGTATATATGATACAATCCTACAGAAATACGGAGGAGAATTACTATTTGAATCAAATTTACAAACTAAAGATATTAAACGTATATGTAAAGACAACGAATTTTTAAAAAACATAATTCAAGGATGGAATACATGTGAAAAAATTGCTATAAACACAACTTCAGCAAACATATTATATGGAATAATAGTAAAATACAAATTGAAAATAAAACTTTGTACTGGAAAGATTGGCACGACAAAGGAATCGTATTTGTCGATCAGCTAATTGACTTTCGCGTGAAGAAATTTTATAGCTTTACTGACTTCAAATATATCTTTAATGCATCAGACAATGACTTACTTAACTACAATAGTCTTATAAATAACATACCAAAAGACATATTGGAACTTGTAGACGAGCGTTTTCTAACAGGATCAAGGAAAAAATCATTACTAGATATAATCAAAACTTCGTACCAACCAAATAAATTTTTATACAATCTTCAGCTATCTGAAATAAAAAATACAAATTCGAATGCGGAAAATAGATGGCAAAATATTTTTCAAAATAAAGAGTTAAATTGGGCAAAGATATACACGCCAGTGTTCAAAACTTGTACGGACACAAATTTAAGATGCTTCCAATATAAATATATTATGCGTTTAACAGCTACAAATACATACCTCTTCTGGTGCAAACTAACTAACTCTAACTTATGTGATCTGTGCAATGAATACATGAAGATATTGAACACTTGTTTTGGAAATGCCGGGTAGCACAACATTTATGGAACAGATCAGCGGACTACATGTATGATAAAGGCATTTTATTATATTTTAACTACGAATTAATTTGTTTTGGACAGATGGAATATAATAAAAACATGCAAACAATTAATTTCATCATTTATTTAATGAAATATTATATATTTAAATTGAAAACAATGCACCAACCATATGATTTCAACAATCTCCTTACATTCCTAAAATTACGCTTTGATATAGAACAAGAAATAGCCCTAAAAAACGATAATCTTGAACAATTTAATACAATTTATCAGAGATTACTTGACGGTCAGTTTTGAGCTTCCAGTTTCTCCTTTTTTATACTTCTTTCTTACTTTTTACTTTCTTTTGTTAACTCTTCATATTGCAAAAAGACATAAATAATAACCTCTGGTTAAACCACAATTATCACTATTGTTCCATGCGGAGTGGGTATATTTTGAAGAAAAACTATTTAAAAAAAACAATAACATTCTATTGTACGTTCATATGCACCCATAACTTTATTGTTATCTTCTTGAAGGAAAAAATGTTTGCAATGTATGTACATGTATAATGTTTGCTTTTTTTTTAGTTATATTAAATAAAAAAAATTAAAAAAATTATTCTTGAATGTTTACTGGAGCATTTTTAGATCCAATGTTTACATTTATCAATATAAAGCATTTAATGACAAACTTCAATACATGCCAAAATATGTGAAAAGGCCCCTTTAATCAATGGCTTTTTTTAGAATGGATGTTGTACTGCAATGTTACATAAAACAAAAAATAAATATATTAACAATGCGCCAATGCTATGTCAAGTCTACAATCTAAGAATGACCTTAACAAGAAAATAAATTAAAATATAACCATTGTCTTTTATAAAAGATATGATATCGAGCCAGATATATTAACATATTGTCGTAATTTATTATTTTAAGTATTGGAACTATGAACATCAAAGAAAATTTCGCGCCATTACTATTAGCAAAGTAAGAAAGTGATGTTTTTTCGGCGAAGCTGTATAAGCCAGCTTTTCACTTTAGCCTGACCTTTGTAAACGACCAATCAATTTGAATATAAAATTTTCCGCCGGTAGGCCTGAAACTTTTCGCAGTAGAAAACGTTCAATCTACAAACAGATTTCACATTAACATTAATATGTTATTCCATCCACTTTCCACTTTTGGGAAGTGTAAGGTAAGGGATACTACAGTTCGTTTAGCAACGTTGTTATGCGTATTCAGCATAAAACAATTGTAACTCTATCTATAATAATAAAGTTTGAGAGATAGAGCAGTTTTACACGCAATCCTCGATATCAATACAAAGTGTGTGCTCCTTTATTTTGAAGAATGTCAGCGCCACAGCTTAAAGGCTGTGTTCTCATATTTGGTCATTACTACGATATTGCATTCTGTGCACTCAACATTTTTAGATTATATAAGAATTGTTGTTCAGTAACCTGATATACGCTTTGAAAAAAAAAATTAAAAAAATGTTATCAAATTTGACCGTTAAACACGTAAATGTTAAAAGCTTTAAACAAGCCGTCGTGTCAGCAGTGGTATTGTTACCCCACTTTAACGCATTGCATTCCAATCCGCAAGGTATCAAGGTCAGTTTGCGGTCAGTTACAGAAATCTTTATATAAACGCCATCGCGTAAACTATGTGCACTTGAAGTTTACTTCGATCAGAAAGATACTAAATAAAGATATTCGGCGATATTATTAAGGTATGTCAATCATAGATTTTTAATGTTTTTTCAACAATTGCATGATAATGATCAATTTTGATTAGATAAGTTAGAAATATTTATATATTTAGATAAATTTATTAAGCATGAGCACGATAATTCACGATACTATTAATAATAGAATCAAATAAGATTCGAGTGTTGCCGGCTGACCTATATGCACTCATTAATTTTCATGGTTCTTGTGTTTTTCTATTCTGTAGATATAGATATCTGAGTAATAATATCTAATAAGGCAAAATAAGTAACAAAATCTGGCGCAACACCCCGTAATTTATTTGCTTGTGATGAAGCTAAGAACTGCGCAGAACAAAGGCGTTCGCTATTTTTGATCTCACAAATTTATCTTTTTATCGTTCTTAAACTTCGACCACAATCAACGCCGTATATCTTTTTAAAGATATTTCTTGTTTTAAATAAAAGCAGATGAAAACACGTGAAACATATCAATTGAATTAAAAGCGACAGTCAAATGCAAATGGAACTCAATACTAAAAGAATCTCTAAACAACGGAACTTTTCTCTGATTTGCATATTGGGACAGCAATATTCTGAGATATTTCTCTCACGACAAATGAATGCAAGTCTTTTTGGAGTAATAAATATTGGCCATCATATCAGCTGAAAGTAGCGGAGAAGCCTCGCAGACGACAATTTGGCGCCCAAATTCTGTTGCGTTCACGCATTCCAAGACACGGACTGCCGTTCGTAGAAAGTTAAAATGGGATTGCACATTTATAACGAGAACCAGAAAACGTTTGCTGGGGATCATTATTCAGATCTATTGGTTCGCAAGATGTCTGTACCGGAACTGGAACAGATTCCATATGAGGTTTTGAAGTTTCTGACAAGTAAGTAATGCTATTTAAATATGTATTGACTTGTATCAGAAAAATTCATATGGATAATTTATAGTACGAGTTACAATCGTTTTGATGAAACGGCATGGTTTGTACTGTTTGATTGTTTAAAATAATATATATGATGTCTGTGTCCGACTTATGATATTACACAAATCTAAATCTTGATTGACGAAGTAGCATTTTTAGTGTGTGTGTCTATGCGATATTAATTTGAACATTTTATTTTCACATACTTTAAATAGCACCCAAAATGAAGAAGGAAATTTAAGTTAAATGCACGACGACACATGTATTCTCCCGAAATACGCGTTCATCAGTAGATGCACACATTAAAAGTATATGTGTCGAAAACAAACATTTCAACGTACCTTATGTACATTAATGTGTTTGGGACTGGGCAGTAACATTTAAAATTTACTAAACTATAATTTCGATTATTTTATTGCGTCAGGTTTTTGAACATTTATTGTATTTGTTCTTTTAGTACGGATCATCTGTTATAAACAAATAATTATATCGTACATAACCGTTTAATTATAGTACATAATAATCTTGTTTAAAGATCTTGGACTTGTTTAAGTCGACAACAATTCGCCATTTATTTTCGTACTTGAAGATCGGAATTTAAGTGACGGAATGTAAAACGTGAAATTCATGTAAGAATAATAAACGGTTGCCCCACTCACATTCGCACCGGCTTAATTAAGTCGTTAACTTCTCGGACAATTGGTTTGTTCTCTTATAGCGTGTATGCTTTTCTCTTTCATATTCACGGCATTTAAAGGTCCGTAAAAGGTTACAAATCCAATTATTATGCATATAAGCTGGTCTAATTGTTACCGGATTTCAGTTACTCTTGCTTAAAAAATGATAGTAATGAAGCTTAGGTGCAACGTTGTCAAGAATTATGGAAGATATACCCGTTTCATAATTTGCAGAAATGTTTACAACTTTGCAATTTCCCTACATTTTCGCTATCCCCGATGTTCATCGGCTTCTTTCGTAAAGTACGCATATATTTATGACGTAGTACAAACAACACAATATCCTCGTAAACAAAGAAAGAGAACATGAGTTCGGTAAGATATTTTTGTGTTATACAATATTTTGTTTTACATGGATTTGCATCATGCATACTTGTTTTAATAATGATTGTAATTGCGACTTTGCAAAAATACTAAAGAAACGTATTTCAAATGTACAAAACCGGCTCGGAAACGATCGGCATGAATGAGTAAACAGCGATGTAAATAAACTGATTGTTTGCAAACCCAATTGACTTGGAGGACACTGTATTTTGAGCTCGAAACAAGTTGTATTGCTAATTTTTTATGGTAATGTCCAATAGCCTATAAATTTATTAGTTTTTGATAACCTTTATAAATAAAATATGCAAAAAATATTAAAAAATCGTAAACAATAATAACGGATCGTCACCTTTTAAGGAAAACAACAGAAACACTGCAAAATTATCTTATCTTTTTATTTTTGTTAATTAATTTCAAATGATGATCATTCAAAAAACGGAAATGCATTTTGGTGTTTTTCAACGTTTCATTTTGTAACTAACTGATATTCCGTGCTCGAATTATTGTTAATCAGTGTTCTATTTTGGGTCCTCTCTTGTTTCTAATTTATATAAATGATATTGGGTTATTACTAAACCAATCAGACATAGACTTGTATGCTGATGACTAGACACTACATGCTACAGGGGCCAATCCTTCAGAAATTCAAACTAACTTACAAAATGATATTTATTCCATACAAAAATGGTGCACCCTCAATAACATGATGATAAACCCTAGTAAATCAAAATGCATGCTTATTGGATCAAAACAAAAAATTGAGAATATCAACCTTGATCTAAAAATAGATAATAATGCTATCGAGAATGTCACTAGCCATAATATTTTAGGACTTTATATTGACAAACATCTGCAATGGAAAGAACACATTGATAAAACATGCTCTAAAATAAGCAGTAAAATATTACTCTACTAAAAAAGATATCAAATTATCTCACTTTTGATATGAAGAAATTATTTCATAATTCATATATTCTAACATGTTTCGATTACTGTTGTACGATCTGGGGCAACGCTAATAAAACCAATTTTAAAAAAAGTGAATATTTTACAAAAACGCGCAGCGAAAGTAATTCTACAAAAGCCAAATAGAACACCATCCAAAGAATTGTTTTTACAGCTAAATTGGCTCTCGTTTAATAATAGGTGTAAATACCACACGGCAATCTTGATATATATAGAGAATATTATGTGAGTTTTGGATAAAGATCAAGTTTATCATGCGAGGCTTAGAACCGATGTAGCGCGAGGCTTGCCGAGCGCTAACATGGTTCGTGCCGAGCATGATAAACTTGATCTTTATACAAAACTCACATAATATTCTATTTATCCTATTATTTCCTCACAATTTTCCATTAATAACTGTCAAATATGACATTTTTTGACGATTTAGTTTTTCCGTAGTTGACAAAAACAGATTCTCCAATTTTTGGAAAACCCAAATCTGATCTAAAAATAGCGATAGTATGAAGCTCATGTTTATATAGTTGCAATAATTCAACAATCAGCTTTATAACCCAATGGGTTGCTGATAGTTGCAATGCGCTCTCTCTTGGCCATGGGTGCAAAATGTTATCAACAATGCAATTTGTTTTATGTATCGTAAATTTGGAATTTAAACATATGACAAACAATATCAATATGCCCTATTTTTGACGTTGTTCTGAGTGCACGAAAACTTGCCCTATTCTATTAAATAAAAGATTGTTTAGAGATCGTGTTCAATGACTTTCTTGAAACATGATATTAATGAAGATTCTTAAAATCCTTTCCAACCACACATTTTACTTTTTTATTTATACTTTCCAACAAATTACTTTATCCGTTTTGGATTTTTATATTGCACTCATGTAATTCGACAAATATATCATATCTTTAAACGCGTTCACATTTTTGTGTGTGTAAGCAGGCTTATTGGAGAGCTTTCTCATGATTTTCCTGGACAAGTTTTAAAATATATGACAAGAAATGAAACGCGTGTATGCTTATGAGCGAAAATAAATGATATTCATAAATTCGCCCTGTATGCCGTATGGACTAACTTAAGGACATTGATCAATCAGAGAGACGTGATCCGTGCAATGCGTAAATGGTTCTTATGCCATTAGCGGCAAGTTCATATCCAGACTAGCCTGCGCATCAACAAAATCAGGTGAGGATCTTCCCTATCCGCTATATAGTAACGTAGGATTAAGTGGTCTTGTAAGCGGACCGTGTAGCTCCTGAAAAGATCATTTTCGGATTGCGCGCGTTATATATACTAATTGAAAACGCCGTAATGGAAACCTTTTTTGGTTGTGACGTCACATTCACTCAACGCGCATGACACGGAAACTCGTCCATTGTTATTACGGATCGAAGCCTGAACACTTCGCGCTTTATGTCAACTTTGACACTCAATATCGTGCTATGTTAATACACTTCTTTTTATACAAGTTTTATTAAACACTTGTGCTTTTTCTGTGTGTTTTTTTTTTGCACGACAATCGTTATTCGACTGTCAGTGTGTGTTTTTTTCGGGTGCAAAGAACGTGCGGAAAAGGGAAACAATGGACTTTTCGGTTTTGCCAAGGATGATGTTGCTCGTAAGAAATGGATTAATAATATATTATACGCATTATGTATTAACGGCTAAGTTACAAACAATAAATTACAACCTCTCTCTTATTGTTAAGGACACATAGGTTAATCAGTGGAACAGCGATAAAAAGGACAAATACATTCCATTTGATAATTAAATAAGCTAGGCTACAGCTAATTAACCAACAAAGTATCAAAAATAACATTCTTGTACTGTTATTTAACTCGAATAAATAACTATCTATTACACAGATTATTAAAAGACATTTTAAAATGGAATTGGAATAGTATTACTAAAAATAGAAATATTATTTACTAACACCATTCATTATGTTATATTGAAATATTCAGATAAAATGTAAATTGAGGAGGGTTTTGTGTATGAACTGTAATTATTAGTACAATTTATTGATGTCATAAACAACAACAGCTTGGCATTTCTCTGTAATGGGTATCCGAACAATCGCTCCCACTGACAATCGCTCTTACGCTAATTTTGACAAGGCGGACGTTCGCTCCTACATAATTTTGACACCACGGCCATTGGTTTATACAATTAGATGCGAAACCTTAAAACATAGTATACGCCGATCAAAGGTTAACACCTATAATTAGCCGAAAATTAAATTTACTTTGTGCGTACTATCATAAACACAAGTTGAAAAATATTTCAACTTCTCAAGCGGTTTTAATGTAAACAGTGTAACGATCTTGAAGACCACTTTCATTTCTTACTCGAATGTCAAGTTTTTAATAGCCTCAGACAACAATATATACATAGACATTATGATCTAAGTTTCTTACGTTTCAAGAATTTCCATGGCTACCAGTCAAATTGACACCAGTTATGAATGTTGTGTATTAGTCCATACAGAGTGTCATGGAGTTTATAGCTATTTGGCTGTTGAAATGTGCCTTATCTTAGGATATATCACAGTTGATTATTGCAGACACAGTATGGTTTCAGAGATAAGAGATTAGCCCAAGCCCAATTATATCAACAAACAATCATAAAATGTATTACTATCAGACCAGTGCTACGGCTTAGCTAACCAAGGGGTGCAGCTCCATGTCCCACAAATGTCCCACTCTGCCCACTTGGACCTACACCATGCTATTGTTTTGATTACCATGTGATTATTACGGAAGTTGTATTTATCAATGAATTAATATAAGTGTTCACACTGAAACTATTTTATTATTTCTGGAAACAATGTTTTAAAGTAAAATTCATGTAATTAGAAATATTAACATTCCTTCCTAATCAGAACCGGTACAAGTATCCGTTCTAATTTTTTATTATTAACCAGTGCTTTGTGTAACCAAGTCATATTCAACAAGCTTGTACTGTAGAATAACAATCAAAAATACCAGGCACGTGCATGAAACACAGTTATGTATTTACTAATCCGTGTTCCCAACACGATGGTTGTCTTGAGCATCGACAAAATTAACCTCGCTCTCCGAGTTAGAATCATAAAAAATCTGACAGACTGTCGCTAAATTCTGACTCATACATGTACGGTTGAACGGAAAACTCATCATAATCTCTATTATATACCATTTTCCATCAATTTTTCCAACTAAAGTTTCGAGAGATAATGAATCCGAAGCTTTATAACGCCGGTTCGTTATTGAGAGCATGAACAATGGAAGATTTGTGACGTCACTTCCGGTTTGAATGAAAACGGCGAGTACATCGGAATGTGTGAAAAATCGCGACTTTGTTCTATTCGTTTTCGCTAATAACACCGTAATTGAAATGAAATGAGGTGCGAAATAGTTTTAGATATGCACTAAATTCGATAAATAAAGGTGTTTTACGGGTTTTTAAAATCGCGGCACTTGATCTTTAATACAAAATATATTGAATGGTTGAATTAAATGGCAATCGATTAATAGCCTTCGATAAAATGGTCGTTGATTTAAAATGAACGACACATATTGATGAAATTGCATTCTAAACTTATATTAAATAAAAATGCTTGTTGTGGAAGTAAATACTTTATAATGTAAAAGTCAGCTGGGATACTATGAAAATCATGTATGCACAAGAGCAAAATGTTAATGTCATTACTACACTCGTGCTAAGTTCGATGTTGGGAATGTGACTCACGCGTTAGTTGCGCACGTGCGTTGCGTGTCGTCTTTAGTCAATTTTGTTTAAAGTAATGTTTATACAACAGTCGTCCATGGCTTCACCTGGTAGATTGTCTTTAGATTTGTGAAAGTTATTAAAGGTCGCTTTAAGGGCTCTGTACCAATTTGCATTTACTCGTGATAATTTAAGTCGGTCGATTAAAAAATTCATACATTAACTACTTTTATTTAGTTTATTTCGATCAGATTCAGTATCCATAACAAATAACTTATTAGATAATTAAATACATTATAAGAAAGAACTGGTGCAAGCTTCAAAATAAGACCACAGAAAACCGTTGAAAATTGTCAATAATCATAGAGGCAAGCTTTATTCATCTGGAGACTAAATGTTTTATTTGCTCCATTAGCGGCCATACATCACAGTCTGGATGTTCTCTTGTAGCGCGGACAAATACGACGCCACTATGCGTTATTTTCAGGCGATCTGGCTGAGACGCAAAATTGCAGCTACCAGTTGATATCATGTGATAAATTCATGACTAAGTATGGAGGAATGTAATCATAAAAACGTCCGATCGTTAATCACGGTAATTTGTAACGTTTCTCAGAGACGCTGCAAAAATACCATCATTTTTGGTCTCTCAGTGTGCTTGGCATTTGACATTGCATGATTGCTTTTCGGGGTTCGCAGGCGTATTGAATCGATCAAAGCGATAACTTGTTGTCAAAACTATCCAAATTTGGTCATAAATCAGTCCTCAATCAAGATTCCTTTCTTCATATGTTTGTAGCTGATTTTGCAAGTAATATGATGAATTGATTTCGAGAACGAATAGCTGCAGCTTCATTTATTTGCCGTTATAATTGGAATCGTTAAATTATTTGCCTCTTATATTGTCGCCCTTTTTAATGGGATAAACCTACCATATTTAATAGTAATACGTGTTTGAGCGCTCGCCACAATGTTACATACATACTGCATGACCTATAACCCTAGCAGAACAGTTCTGGTCATAATAGTGAACAAAAATATTTGACAAAAAGGAAATAAATATTATATATCTTTCAATTCATTTTTTATTGATGCTTGTTCAATAACATGTTGTCTTCTCGCCAAAATTCACTAGTAAGGTACAAATAAGCCTTGCGAAATGATAGATTTTCAACCTTTAAACACATACCTGGAACATATTTCTCCAGTTGTAACAATATCTTTGTAATGCTTATGCAAAAATTCAACCGTGAAATATATTTTGTTAAGATTCTATATGACTTTAAAAACAGTCTCTTGAAATCTGACGAATGCTGATGAATACATACGTTATATAGAAATGACATTGACTTAAAGGCACTTTATTTATAGAATTAGACTCTTAACGTAATGCTATGGTTTTTTATCAACTTGTATGTACGAGAGATCCATTGAGAAATGTTTGCATGACCACTTTGTGTGTAATTATATCTATTAATTAGTGTTAAAGATAACTAAAAGAACGCATAACTAATTTATTTGCACAAGATTAAAATCAAGTTTTACAACGTTTTTAGTAAATAATTAAGGAAGTAAGATGACAACAAAACTAGTTCGCAAAAACCTTTCACAAACATATTTCAATGTAGTATTGACTTATTTTTATACATAAACAGGTTGATACTGTATCCATAATGATAATCAAGGCTTCTATCAACGTGTAACGTCTGTATCAAAATTTATTAACATTCTGTAAATGACATCTTCGTTCCAGTAGCAAGTATTTTCTTTAAAAACTATCATTTTTTCACTCAAAATTCAAAACTGTCAACAAACAGATGATCACTTGTCATTGTATGTTTGATGGCTTAAAATATTTTGTAAAATCATTTTTAACAGGAATTTACAAGCACATATGTGATATTGGAGCAAAACGTATAAGATTTTCTAAACAAACAAATATTGAATAAAACTGGCTTTTAACACATAACAAACTGTTATCTAACACATATTTTAACGAACTCCTCTAAACATAATCAAACGACTTTCAAACTTACAGTCACGTTTGTATCTGTAATTCAATAACGTATGTATCATCATCAATGACAAAACCGATACGCATTATCTACATAGATTGATTTTGCGATAAAATGAACATTTGTCTTACACAGATACACAAGTGTCATTTATCCAAAGATAACCATCTTCTGCATTAGAAATTTGCATGCAGTTACACGTTGTGTTGCTTTTGGGTAACGTATGTATCACTGTTGTAAGATGGTTTCAAACATCTTGTTAACTGTATCCAATTCCTCTTGTGCGATTTTGAAAAGTCTCATACTCTTTCCAGATGGCTCTAATAGTTGATTTTGCACAAAATGGTTTTGCTATCTAACCACAATCGATCTTTTTTTCGGAGGCCATTTAAACATCTGTTTAGCTCTTTGCATGAAGTTTAGTTTATAATCTCCTTCTTCGGCATCCTTTTTTTCAACCCTTCCTATGTACCATTGCCCTTCATATACAGCTGCAACGAGGTCATCTATGTGTATGTCATTCAAGATAATATTTTCTTCATTGATTTTCTCTGTCTCTGTAAGTGTCTCTTCAACACCATGAGCCCCATCTTCAGTGTCCGGCAAATCGTTATCATTACTAGGCTGTATTTCTTTCTCTGTTTCGCCAAGAGTCTCGTCAACTGCATATGCACGCTCTTCATTAATAGCTGTTACACACTTTATGTCTTGAGCAGCCCATGAATCACAATATGATCCAGCTATACATGTCGCACAGTGGCATGACATTTCTCTTGTCATCAGTTTTGTTTTGTTGTCTTCTAGTTTGATCCCAACTGCGTGTAGTTTTAACGTTCCTTTTACTGGCTTTGTTTTTATCAAAGCCATTTTATCACGCTTCTTCTTGGTTACATCACTTGACACGTACAAGAACTCAATTGCCTTCATACTTGACTGTACTGCCCAAGTATATAATATTAAAAGTCTGCAGCATCTTGTATTGTGACATTGCCTTGTCTGATAGCTTCATCAGCCATTCTCTTGGTTGTACCACCAAGCCCGTCACATGCACTCTTACCATATATACACTGGCAGCTGTTCCGTGATATGTATGATGTCAGCAAAATATTAGGAGGTCTTATGCGTGTGAAAGTGCTCAAAGAGATGTTTTGCTCAGGAATTTCAGACTTGTCCTTCATATGCAACTTCTTAAGATAGTCAGTAAGTACTTTTGTCTGTTTCTTTTCCTTATGTCCATTTACTTTCTTGGCGTCAGCTTTTCCTGGCTGAATGCGACAATTATCTTCTCTGCCAAGAAAATCAATTACAGATTCTGCTACAGACTTGGATATGCAAGTTCTCTTCTCTTTCACCATATCTATGGTTTTGTCTTCGATCAGTCCGAGGGATCTTCTACTGAGGCGTGTGCACTTACTGATCTGGTTCAACATACTATATTTCTTAGCTATTTGGCCTTAAATTAGTCTGTGGATGTTTGATACTTTCTTCTTTCCTTATGCACGTTTTGCTCTATCAATTTCTGGCACCAGAACATTTCCAGTTAGTAATTTTCTTCGAACTAACTGTCTTCTTCGTGGTGTAAGGTTAAGTCTCGACACCTCTGCTTATGTTTTCTTCATTGGAGTAAGCTCGTGTGATGTAGATGCATAGCTTTCTGTTTTATTATCGATGCGATCTATTTTCCTGTTTTTTTATCTTGATCTTCTTTCTCAGCTGTATCACTTCCGACTTTAATGACTTGATTTCTCTGTGAGCTCTACTTAATGCTCAAGATTGCGTTAATTTTCTTAGCACCTGCACCTTTCTTAATTAAGGGTTATTTTACAATTAATGCCCTTTGCTCTGTAGGCTGATTTCTTTCATCATCACCTGTTTCCATTGACATGCTTCCATAACCACTAGTTTCTTCAACATCGTTTTCGCGTGTCTTTTTTCTCAACCTAGATAGTCTGTTTCTCAATTTTGCCTGGTTGTTTCGAGCTTCTTTCGTTTTCTTGCTTAAATGTGAAGCTGGAACATAATTTTGTCTTTGTCTTGCTCTCTCCTTGGATAAGAACGCTGGTCCCTTTAACTTCTGCCTTTCTCTATAAGCTTTCTGAATTTCCGCCCGAGATTTGCCCATTATGGTCTGAAACAAAGTGTTTTGTAAAGTAACGCATGTATCGATACATACGTTACCTATTTAAAATGTATCGTACCTCTGTGTATAAACATTTAAGTGTTTAATTTCTATCAAAATCAATCTATAGATATTGTATTTAGTTCTCATCTCTATATATATGCTATGAAAACATTGCTTGGGAAATATTTATGTTGAGGATACGATTTTGATTATTGATGAAGCTTTTCGACATACTTTCAAACAATATTTTTTTAGTTTTTGCCCCTTAATCGATAGCTCGCGTCCTATTCCTTTAAAACAACGAGGGGTGTCAAATAATGCATACATATGCAACCACTTACCCCTAAAAACTAATTCCAAAAGTTTAAATTTTCTTTGCAACAACTGTTTTAAGTCTAAATTTGATTTACTTGAAAACGAAAGTAGCCATCGCTCTTGAACCCGGCTTGCCAGTGAATTACGCTGACAGAAATATCCAATCAACAACAACAACGACGTTTTATAAATGTAAATAAATGAAAAATACTTATCATTCTGATTGTATTAAAATTAGTTTTTAGGGGTAAGTGGTTGCATATGCATGCATTATTTATCACGCTTCGTTGTTTTGAAGGAATAGGACGCGAGCTATCAATTAACGGGCAAAACCTAAACAATATTGTTTGAAAGTCTGTCGAAGATTTATTCGGGTTGACAAACGGACTGGGAATATTGCTTGGTTATCGACCGACTGTGAGTTAACGGCTGGACAGATTTTTTTGAAGTTAACTTTTTTTTTGAAAGGTTGTCCAATTGCCCATAGGAGGATCAAGGGATGCTTTGGATTAAAGCTGTTTTTGACATTTTTGCGGCCCGCGAAGACAGGTCTATGATAAATTCTAGTTAATGACCTTGTTATGATTCCAATATCAGAGTGTGGGGATTTTTTTCATGGCTCTTTGTAAAAAAAAATTCTCATTTAACATGATTTTATATATTATTTTGAATATATTGGGCTCCAAAAAAAATTAAAATAAAAATAAAATAAAAAAACAAAACTATCCTGGGTACATTACTTCCACCTGTGGCATACCACTGTTATATATATATTGCACTTCTTGAGATTATTGCTTAACACGATCTTATCATCTTAGCTTGCTTTATTGAAGGTTTGAAGTATTTTTTTTTTGTTTTTGCTTAACTCATAAATGTAAAAAACATAAACTGGCGTTAGTAACGTATGTATCGTTTTACTTTGTTTAAGCTTGTGTAAAATAAAAACGCATTGTGATAAAACACCTGTATTAAGGTGTAGAAATAGTCGAGTCGTACTTAATGATTTGGCATACGTGTTTAATCTGGTTATCTGAGTTTATTAACTCTAATGCATAACATAACGTATAACATGTATTTGCGCCTTACTAGTGATTTTAAGCGTTCTACTGCATGTTATGAATGCATTAAAAAACGGCACATAATATTCTTCGATTGGAAGTTAAATTGATATAACAACAATTGTTTCCTCTGCTATTACGTCGCCATTGAACTGTTTACTTCAGTTTGTTTTATATTTAAATATCCTTCGATAAGCGTTAACAGTTCTTTTCGATAACACTAACTTCAATATAGCTGTTGTTCTATTTGCAATCGTATGCATGCATACGTCGATTGGAATAGATTGAATTACAAAAATGCTAACAATAATGGTCCTCTTAGCAAGATGTTGACAGCAGAATACATTTAAACATTATTTAAAATTCAGCTACTCTCTTGTTTACGCTCAACTGGAAATCGGTTTACGGGACTCCGTCGTTAAATTTCAGTGCCTCAAACATTTGTACACATGATTTGAACAAGGCTTTGCAAGTGTCATCTTGTTATGCCGTGACTATTTAGTTTGGTGGTGATTTTTTAATGTTTAAACTCTATACAATTTGAGTTGAATATGATTATTTCCATGACAGAACGATTTTCAAACAAACTTAGGTTCCATGTTTTATCTGCATGCTACCGTCACATTTTATCGCACCGTCGATGCCAAATGCCCTCTATAACGAAGGCTTATGAATATATTCGGCATTATGCAAATGGTATTCTGTTTTGTGTAATGCAAGAACCCTTCTCAATTTGATCAATAAACTAACCTCATGAAGTGTTAATGTAAAAATTGCCCGGATCACTATTAAAAAACAATTGTAATAAAAATACATTGTAGTTTGGGTATCTTAAACAATATTTAGTATAGAAACGCTATTTGTAATTTTAACAGGGTAAACAATAATTTAACCAGTTTATAATTTGTATGATTATAATAATAATACCTACGATTTGACCCGATTATACTATTAACTCCTGAATACACAGTGACGAAATGGGAGAACGTTTTGTCCGTTCTTCCGTTCGTGCATGAGCCCGTCATCTTTTTATTCTAATGACAGCTCCCTTTTAAAGCGTGTTTAACAAATATATATTTCTAGATTTTTCAAAACAGATCAAACGTTGTTGGAAGAAAAATACAATTCAATTTAGGAAGAAGTAGTAACAGATAATAAACGAACGGAATATTATATATTTCTATAAATTTAATTTTTTTCTGATATAGAACAGATAACTCCTTCATATGTTCATTTATACAAAGCATGTAGATCTACACTGTTAGGAATTATATCTGTACCTTTAGATTCGTTCATACGACATTTGCCGTTACACAATTTTTGGTCTGCAGCAAAAACGAGTCACGGTATTTGCGTAAACTTATAAACTTCATTGAAGAACACAATATTTGATAGATGACCTATACAAACAAATGTTCAATAATTTAATATAACATTTCAAATTCAAATAAATATGTTTATTTAAGATTGTGGAAATCAAAATTGACAATCAAATCGTATATTCCGGTACTCGCTTTAACTGCCGCTCAGAATTATGTACGAAATTTAACAGGAATGTTCATTTGGTGGTCATTTAGGAAACATGTTCAGATCGTTACGGTCCGTTGAATAATTATGTCACTGAGTTCGAAATGATGTTTTAAACATAAACAACGCAAACATATCGTATGAAATCTTTCGGCCTATATGTTTAATATATGGTGTTAAGAATAGTATTGTGGTCTTATACATGATATGTTCAAATAAAGATAACCTGGCCTCACAGCGGGGTCACCAATTTTACATAGACCTAAAAAGTAAATCCATTTACACTTTTTCTGACAGTGCAAAGCCTAAGGCTTTCATATCTGGTAAGTAGCATTATCTGGAGATTTTATTCAAAGTATTTAAATAATGCCCATATGGTCTCGCGGGTCGCCAGTTTCACAATAAAATGCATGAAGAAATCTGTCAAGATCCTATTTGTCTAAAATCGCGAAGCAGATGGCTTGCTCGCGTGCATTATCATCTAGAGATCATCAATTAACTATTTTTTATTATTATCCTGCTTTCAAAACTGGGATCACAACTTTCTACATAGACCTATAATGGCAAAACCTTTCAATCATTTTTTAAAAACTGCAATCCCCATAGCTTTCATATTTTTATGTTGAATAATTTAGAGGTCCTCTACAGCGTGTGTTTAACTGATTCACATGAATCCAAAAGTTGCCTCGCCCTATCGGTGAGAGTTTTAAGTTGAGATATGTGGGGGAAATCATTAAAAATCTTAAATATTTTAAAAGCGGGCACACCGCAAAGCGCATGACTTTCCCATTTGCCGTTATCGAGAGGTCCACTAAATAGTTTGTCCTGATCATTCCTCTCGGAGTAAAACTGACTGAGTGGTCACATTTATAATATAAACGTATAGCAATTGAATTTTATTTTGAATTTTATTATTTTCAATGAAACAAAAACACGAAATGCATAAATATTTAGTATGCAACATCCGATTGGAGTCCTATTCGAACCGCGTCACATTAGTATGATGATTTATATTGACTGACAGTAAAAATAGCACACACACAAACTTCTCAACAATGACAAGGCCATGTTATATAAATATTATATTCTTAATGTCGTATAGTGTTAACCCACTTAGTTTGCGTACTGTAAAAAGTAAAAGTGTTCCCAGACCAGGAGTCTGAGCTACAGTTTTTCGGGCGAGGGTTCAATTATTCTCATAGTCCTCCTGTTATATAAAATCAAGTAGTATTAAGCCTTTGACCTTTGTAATCCAAACGAGGATGTGGAATGTTTGAAACTTATCTGTTTCTTTACCGTATATATGTTCGACAAATTGAATTATAATTTTCAAGTTTTCAGCCAAAATAAAAGAAACAAAAACACTTCATAAGATGGCAAACGGTAGCTGGGATACTATAGCAGCAAAGTAGTGAAATATGTGGAGTATTGTTTCAAACAGAATTCAAAATTCTTAAAATAAGGTGGCTGTTCGGCTGACTCAAACATACTATGACTTAATGGACAAAACAGGTTCGGAATGTGTTGGTTTTAGTGATATGTTTGGAAAATGCTACCAGGACACGCACAAAATGCATTTTGATTTCCTTTATTGATGTTAGACATTCCGGACGTCCGTTTCTCTGGTAACTGATAGTTTTAATGCGAAATGATACGTGAACATACTCTTTCTTGCTTACCAATGAAATGTTTGTATTTTTATATTGTTTTCTTTTTTTCTGTATATTTAAACCCAGACCTGAGTTCCAGTAGGCCTACTTCTATGAGGAACCGTCTGAGATATCGGTGAACGTTGTCGATGTAGCGGACATTGGACACGTACGTGTGTTGTACGTCAACGTTATTTTTGTTGTTAACTTACAAAAATGAGGAAAACAAAGTAGCCAATGAAAAATGGTATGGTTTTGTATTCTGTGTTCATAAAACACGTTTATAAATGTGCTTTTATGTAGCTGTTCCTTATAAAATATTTTTTCTATAAATTCAACTGCACACCATAACTAGTTCACGTGTGTATGATTGTGGTAATAAATAGATGCCAAAATTGCGTAGAACACTTCCTAATAGAAATACAAATACCCTTCCTGTTAAAATATATATATAATGAGAATGAAACACGGTCTTTATAGTGTTCTTGAACCTGACATGAGATCACACCCTTCTTGTCCAAATGTAAAGTTATTCAAATTTTATTCAAAATACCAGCCCAGTACTAGTTCGTTCGTCTCAAGAGATGACCCCGTAGACAGCATATCAATCTACATTTAATGCAGTTATTAGGCACATGCTCCTTTCACATGATGTCGTTTATTCTGTGCGACACCACATGGAGTGTATGTCAATTACGGCTGTACTTTCTGTATGAGGGCAATGACAGAACATGTGATGTGGCGGCGATGCCCAAATAGCCAACTTGTCTGTCATCTTAACGAAAGACAGGCTGCGACATGAGGCTATTTCTTCAGAATGGTTTTTGGTTTTATAGTGTATTTTATTTGCGACAAATTCTAGTTCTATATCGTATTTTTGCCTGAGAATCATAAGTTAGGCAGTCGAATAAGAACGTGGTTTTGATCCATAGCAAGTATACAGAGAATGAATTTCATAAATATCTATGAGCCGCGCTTTGTGGAAAGAGGGTTACATGCATGTGCGTAAAGTGTCGTCTCACATTAGCCTGGGAAGTCCGCACAGGCTTATCAGGGGCAAAACTTGCCGTCTGAACTTGATGTTTGCTCAGAAGAGACTTTATTGAAAAGAAAAATATCATAAAAGAGGAAAGTGTCGTCCCTGATTAGCCTGTGCAGACTGCACAGGCTAATCTCGTACGACACTTTACGCACATGCATTAAACCCCCTTTTCACACAGCGCGGCTCATATCTTAAAGAATGAAGATAGCAAATCTCCTCGTGGTAGCTTATTCTCCACATTCTTATTTCAATTCATCGATCCAGACAGTGATGAATAAAAAATCTTACCATTTTTGTATTTGCATAGTCTCAAAACCCTCCCATCGCAATTCAGGAAGAGCTCTGCGCTAAAAGTTATCAACTTAAAATCAAACAGATAAACATGTAAACGTCCGAATCATAACATGGTTTTTTAAGTCAACTATGACGACACATGAATTCTCTTTTACAATGTATTAAAATAGTCGTTAATAAACGTGAACGAATACCAAAGCATTATTTACCCCAAAATACCACTAACTTGTAAAACATTAATGTCAAAGTCATAAAAAGCTATTTTTATAATAAGCCGCTCGAAAGAAACAAGTATAACGGGATTTAAAAAAAATATATCAAGGGAAAGAACCGTACTAGGTGAAACAGATGTATTACACTGAGCTACTTCCCATTTTTCCAAGTTAATCCAAGTTTAAAAATTCGTTAACCCTTCTGTCGAAACTTTTATTTAGAAAATACTATTTTAACGATAAACTCAAAAATATCCATCCATGGTCTTGTCTTTGTTTCAGTAAACGTTAAGTGAATTTGGTAAATAAAGTAAAACGTTAATTACATAAAATTTTATCCAATGTTTAACTAAAGCAAGTAGGTAAGTCATATTCGAAGATTCAAACTCCATTCATAAATGTATGGCCGTTTATTGAAGCCAAATGCTTTAGTTTAAAATAAAAAATATATAAAGAAAATAAAATTCGGAAGCGTCTGATTGATGAATGCGCATTTAAAAAATCATGTACATTGTATGTCCCTTTGAGGTCAGCATCCCCATTGTTCTAAGCAATGTATGGGATACAAACACACAATACAATTTAGACACGGTAATCTCATGCATTGATTCTTCAAATATGGCTGGCATACTGAGTCTGCAGAATTTCAAATCTTGGTCTGGTTTTTAGCGGCCATCTGATAGGAATAGAAACCTTCTTTTTTCAAATAAATCTTGAGTCATAGAAATCAAACTTGCAATTTGCTTTCTTTCCCCATAATGAGTCTGGTATCGATCGCAAAATGGGTAATTTTTGAAACGCTGCTTTTTATGATAGAATACCATAGCAACAGTGAATCAAAATTATCAGTGATACATTGATTCCCTATTGAACGAGGCTATTTACATCTACAACAGAACACACCAGTGGATTCATGGGTTAGGTTTAGAGAAGTGCTGATGGTAAGGAAAGATTGGTTTGTTCGTGGTAGAGAACTGTGTTTGTAGAAATGTCCTTCTTTAATTTAATGGTGAAGCAAATTTAATTGATACGTGTCTCTATAGTGTCAATAATTTACTAGATATCTGACAAATATGGCGGGTTGAAAAAAGTAACATGGAAATGTCAGTATGTTAATCAATAGAAACCATAGCATCCCGGATAGTGTTGGCTAATGTGTTATTAATTGTTGTGGTATAAACATACGGTTTCGTGTGATGTTTATTTTAATAAGCAAATTTAAATGAAAAACAAACTTCATCTGTTTGCCCTTTGATGCAATCTCCAACATTGTTATAGCTGATTGCATTTGTTGGTGTTAAATTAGGACGGCTGTCAGCTAGCTTCGTCTTCATGACTGTTTAAAATGTCATTTGTAAATTACAAGCAAACTGTATATGTGCTAAGTAGTTTAACACATATTAGCAAATGATTTCGAATATGTGTCATCTTAACAAGTGTTGATTTTATTGAAAGAGGTACAGCAAAGCAATGAAAGTTATTTCTTGAACAAGAAGTATCAGAGGGGTTAATCACGTGACAAACACGATGTTGACGTCCATGCCGAGACACTTATTTTTTTGCCTTTTTATACCCTTTATTACTTATATTAATTGTAAGAAAAGAAAGTTATTAGCGTTTACCGGTATATCGTATTAATATTCATTCGCAATATATTCCGACTATACTCGCTGCGAAATTTCTTAGCGGTTCACAAAATTACAGCTTCCGTAAAGAAAATTCGCGGCGAGTGAAGTCGTGATTAAGAGCGAATAGTTATACGAAATAAACGCTAGTTATTGTCTTGCTATATTGCCGGAAATGTAATAATTAATACACACAATAAAGAGTATAAAACGGCGAAAAATACTTGTCTCTGCATGGGTGTCGCCATCTTTTTGGTCACGTGATTACTCCTCTGGTTCTCTCAAGATGGTGATAAATGGTTTTTAAAGACAGCAATAGCGTTTGTATTACACGGGCGCTCGCCAATCATTTAAAGTATGGACATGCATTAGACTTATACATGTAACTAAGTAAATGCTTCTCTGTTAAAATGATAACCTCGTCGAAGCTCAAAAGACTAAGAAGAACATAAACTGAAATCTTCATCTAAAAAGTGCATGCACCAGATAGTGATTCCTTGTACTTTATCATGGCAATGCTTTGGGGAGATTAATCTTAAACTTACATACAGTAGAAGAAAACACTGTTTTTCAATAAAGAATGGCCTTTCATATTTTAAAATTGTAAACTTCATTCGTCGGATTACGCATTGGTCTCACTATAAGCATAAAATCCTTCATCACGATCTAAAATTGGATCTATAATTGTAATGCGCTATTACTTAGATAATCGTTGTTACATAGCATGACCTTAGGTTATATTTCCACAAACGAACTGAATTGAAATTAAAAAATAAGTTAGATGTCAGACTTTTGATTAAGTTGTTCAATTGGTCACTGAAAAATATTTACTTTTGTTTATACAGATAATACATTTGGTAAAATAACTAAATAACCTGACGTATATAAGAAGCATTTATGCTGGCATGTTACCATGGTAACTAAGACCCCGGTCGCACCATTACGATTTTGGTTACGATTGCAAACGATTTACAATGTCGTTATGGATCGTGGTTAATCGTTGACATACACGTACTGGCAACGTATTTGCATCGGCGTGATTTTTAGTTGTGAGCGTTATATCACAACTAATGTAGAGCTTGTGCGACGATATTGGCCAGTTTATCCTTGAAAACTTTACATATTGGCTGCTTTCATGGAAAACGGGGCTTAATGCTGCATTAAAAGTCGGTCATGTGGGCAAAATTGTTGCTCAATAATTTAAAGAAAATAAATAAAGTATTAGATACACACAACACAACATGTACATGGTTATAGGCTTGTTATTCTTTAGCAAGGCAACCAAAATTCGTAAGATGGTTGCCAGTGCAGCAACCAATTGTGAAAAAAAAGAGAAATATTGTTGTTATTTGTCTAAGTTATCTCTATAACATAAATATGAGGATAACAGTGCACACACATCTCGACCTGTGCTTTAAGACACACTCTTTATAAATTTGAATGGGTTGTTTTCATTTCAAACTTGCGATATATAAAGCTAGAGTGACGTGTGACTGGGACTTGATTAAACATGTATACATGGTAAACATTAACAAAATTAAAAAAAGAAAGAAAACGAAACGCAACCTTGCCATTTAGTTTTACATTACCTCATATGGAAGTAATCGATTAACAACCGGCTATTATGTGTGCTCGCCCCACCTGGGTCGCTAAAATGAAACCTGTCATATAAAAGCCCCGGTTATTATAGACTGTGTACGCGTGCGCGTAGTCTGCTGACATACTGCGCTTGAACACCTGTTAATGACGAGAACCGCGTGATGCAGATAAACTATGACCCGCCATTTCAACCTGTCGGTCAATGATACAGCCAATGATAAGGTAATTAAAGTGTGTAAAATCGGCAATCCTCATGCGAAGATGAATTCATAACGTTTTATCATCATCGTCAATGAAATTGAAAATTATCTAAGCAGCAGATATAGACTTAATGGACAAACATAGCAGTTAATAACATGGATAAAGTTATTTGAATGCGATCGTAATTTCTTTTTGAATGGAACTATGTATCAAATATATAATTTAGTGTCTGTGTGTTTTGTGAAATTCTCTCTGATGTTTGTCCCAATTTGCATAATTTTCCCATAATCCTGCCATTTGGTATAAAATAATCGGCATAATTATATTTACATATCCCGTTTGAATGGATAATGTCAATGTGAACATTAAGGCACGGTTACCAATAGAAATGTGCATGATATTGTGCTAAAGTCAGTAGAAACTAATCCATTAGAGTAAATATTTTCTTTTAATTTGCTTTACTAACTGTTTCGGTCGTGATTTCTACCAAATTAATTTCACCAGCGTCATGGGAAAATATAGTCTTATGCCATAAGCGACCAGCGTAGCCTCAGAGCAGCATGAGCATGAGCGCAGTCGACTTGAGGAGCTACCATGCCCGCTGATGAAACCATGACCCATAGGTGACTTAATAGCGGGCAGGGAGGCTACTGGTCTGAAATTACGCTGACCGCATATGACTTAAGACCCATTTTCGCTTGACGTTTTTCATATAACAATGTCCTTTCCTAAACAGGACGATACGTGCTAAAACAATAATATTGCATGCAAACCCATTTTTCAACAATTTAAGACAAAATGCTTCAATGTCATAATTATACTGTCTATCTGATAGTTTATAAATTACTTCAACTGTATTTGTTTTGTTTCAAGTTATGCATTTTATACTAAATAACGTTTTCGAGTGTCTTGATAATAGTGTCTGATGTTTGGTCAGTTTTATCATCAGATAACCATAATACGGTCATAAAGTAGAGATCTGTTACTCGTTGAATAGGTAATTATTTTCTGTATGATCCTGGAAGAGCATTTCCTTACAAATAAAATGACTCATGTTTTCTTATAACGTGCATCATTCTTGCATGTTTCTTTTTAAGCAACGTAAACTCATAAAGTTTCAGTCATGATTATTAGTAACTGAATTGGTCACGCAATCAATTTTTAA
This sequence comes from Dreissena polymorpha, assembly GCF_020536995.1. Lineage (NCBI taxonomy): Eukaryota > Metazoa > Mollusca > Bivalvia > Myida > Dreissenidae > Dreissena > Dreissena polymorpha. The sequence continues at coordinate 105,160,152 of NC_068355.1, read as the reverse complement.
TTGCGATTGTATGGTCTGCTACTTTTGTACTTAAATATGTGTGTAACTGTGTTTAAAAACAATTGATTCAAATGCGAAAAAGAAAATGAATAATTATGTTATAATTTATAGTCCCAATATGTGTTTCTAAGAATTAAAATTCAAGTGATTCACCATAAGTTTAGTAATTGTTTCATACACGTTAATTTAATTACATTGTACGCAAATGGTGTACTCAAGTGGCTCGCGATTGCTTTGTATTTCAATGGTAAACATCAACACCACTGCCGGATTCAACGTCTAATTCAAGTGTCAAAACAAATGTAGCAGCGGCTCGGTCAATTTGCCTCGTACTTTGAATTACGTGAATTATACCGACATGTCTTCCTTTCACCGGTCTCCGAGCGTAAATTCCTTCCATAAACCAGGTTAACTGGTATTTTCTAGTTTATTTATATTTTAAAATGTGTGAATTTTATTCGTTTTTATTGCTCGGCGCCTTGGATAATTTAAGATGAAGGGAAAATGTGCTCCTAAGATAACGTCTCCTTGGAAAACGAAGATTAAACATTTTCAAATACATGCATGGCTTTTAAATACTGAAGTCTTTGTTTTTAATATATAAATGTTTTAATATAATAAAAAAATCCTTATACAATGTTACATGTATATTATTCTGTTTTGTAACATAATGTATAAAACATAAAAGATAAAATGGGACCTTATAAACTATTGCGTTGTTGATCGACATTTGTTTATACAAAACATAATTACGTATTTATTTATCGTGCGAATGCCAATGACCGTGCCGCATAAGTGATAATTAAAAATTACAGAAAAATTAATATACCAAAATTTAAAAAATGATAAAAAATAATCCATATTTGAAAAATACATCAATATGTTCAATATTTCATACTTGAAATGTCGAACCCTGCTGTCTGATATTTAAAAGTACCATGTCAGATGGCCCCGGTAAGTCCCGTCCCGTCTTTGTTTACGTCTTCAATTGATGGGTGCGTCGACCTAAAGGTACTCCATTTCAACATGCCATATGAACACGATGACTCAAGATCCGCAAAAATAAGCTTAATCTTGGTCTCTTGGTACTATATACAGTAAATAAACCCCGCAATGTGTTGGGCTAGATCTGATACTGAACATTCATTTTATTTTTATTAGTAATTCATCGCCTTGTGAGCAAACTTTGCGGAAAGGACGTTAAGTGAATATTTATAAATTGTGTCATGCATGCAAAAGGTATTTTAACATACGTTGTGGTTTATTAAAGGTGTTTTTTCTGCAGCCGATTCTCCGTTTAAATAGCAAGTTTACAATGTCCGATTTCACTTATTGCCGTATTTGCGTTGATGCTCTGGTTTGTAAAAGCGGAAATGCGTTAACACACAAAAAAAATCCACTAAATATTTAATAAAATCCTCACATAATGCTGTGCAAGATAATTAATTTATCGCTTAATTCGCTGCAGTTTGAAATTGTTCCGAAGATAATGTGTTACGGATGTGCACGTGTTTTGCGCACGTTAATTATTGTTGTGCGATAAAATTGGGGTCACAAAAAGAAGAAAGCCAGTCAAATGGCCAAACGTTCCATGAGTTTTGATTTATCATGGATACGAGCGCACCAAAAGTTATCGCTGGTACGTTTGTGTGTTGATGTGTTGTTGTTTTTTAAACAGGTTTCGAAATTTTCATCAAACAATAAATGTGGTTTGGTATATCATTGCGATTAAATGACTTTTCACTATATGTTATATGTGTGTCAACTGAATGGATTTAATATCGTGGAAAGAAAGCAATACAACTCCACAAGCAGAGTAGTTTTCGTCTGAAGTTTTACATGAATTTACGAGTCAAATTACGAAGACGTTTCTTTCGAAACGAAGATCAAAATTGAGCTTTATAAACCATACTTTCTTGAAATAGGAAAGAGTGTTAATAGAAAAGAGTGTTGTATTTTTTTTGTAGAATCTACACAACGTTTTTCCGCTTGACAGAAATCAACTAATGAAACATACAAACATTTAGTTTGTATACACTGTCATCAGATTAAAATTCAACTTCCAAAATTATCTATACTGAGAGAAAATAATGTCTGTCTTCATCATAAATATGAGTAATGCTAGGTGCATACGATTAGTTATGCAAATTCCAAGCAGCGTTCGTTCATTTCCGGGCCGGATCTCGCAATTCCGGACAATAAAAATCTATGACCATCTGTTACAGCAGGCGATTTAGAATGTTTTGTAAAAGATATTGGTGATGTCATAACCGATAAGATCAATATTTCCCCTAAAGCAATAATTAATCCTCAGCGTTCATTACTGCGAAGAGCAATTCGGTTAGAAGATAAGACCAACGAATACAAGTAGTCGAAGTGGTTGTCTTGGACAATGGTATTAGTAGTTGTAGCAGTTGTTATTAGTTATATTCACTTTTAAAGCCCAAATATTTGTTGTTGATGGTGTTGTACATGTATGTTTAGCTGATAAAAGATCTATCAATAAACATTACAAATAATCATTATTGAGGATCTTTGGTTGAAATTATAAATAGTATTATCAAACGTATTAACATATGTCATATATAATTTGCGAAAATCGAAGGCATGTCAATTAATTATGTGGAACAGTTGCTGTGATCGTCGTTGTAACTGCAGTTATGTTTTAGTGGCAACTCACTCGTATTTTCAGCCTGGTAAACGTTTCCACATTTAAGCCGTCATTATCTTAAGTGAACGAGGCCATCTCGACTACACTTGTACCGCTCTCGGCGTCTTAAAGTAGCAGGTCATTCGCCTCGGACCCTTGGAACCTTGTCGCACACTGGCACGATATTTCACGAGCGAGAACACAAAGGGCAGACAAAAACACCGGACGTTCTTTGTGCTTGTGGTTCCAAGTTGTAAGTGGCGGTACGACTACTATTCATTTTTTGTAGGCAGCTTAAAGGGTAGTGTATGTTATAGTTTAGTTTCTAATTAGTTAAGTCTCTCGCCTTGTCACTTTACTATTCTTGTATATCGTGTATATAGTGGTATTTTAAATATTTATCATCATTGAAAACAAATGTTATGTATATTATCTGACATAATTTAACTAATTATAAAATATTAATATACCTACAATAGATCCACTGTAAATAAAAATGGTTAAATAAATAACTAAGGAAGTTACTAAGGTGATAAATTAAGTAAATTCCAAATTAATGACATAAACATTTAATTTGAATAATTATATGTGAATGTTAAATATGAACACTGTGACCTATGAAATGTCAAAATGGTGTATGTTCCTTTACGCGTTTGATCATTACATTATTGTGGTAGAAATTAATTTGCCGAAAGTGCTTATGTACCACTTTCCCACGTACCTTCGCGGTCAATGCCCCGTTTTGTTTAGATTTGATTTCAAAGATCTTTTTCCAACCCCCAAACGCTTGAAATTTCTGTCTAATACATCGTTCTGCATCCGCAGCTGTGCGCCGGAATGACTCAGAGCGATTCAATATTGGTTTCATGTGCTGTGTAACTAAGAACCCATCCAATGCTAGGAAATACACGGGAGTCGTAGCGGAATAAATCGGCATAGTAAGTCTGAATCGTGCGAAACTCGACATTCACTTATTTGTATATATTGACTTGCCGAGTGAATAAACGAAGTAGTGTGTGTAGCGAATCATGTGTGTACGCATCAACACTAGTATAACAGGAAGGATTTTACACTTTGTAGATCGTTCGCGTTGATAGCTAGATATGTAAACAAACCTAACATCGATTAAGAATGCAGTATTGCTTGATATAATGGTTATTTATGTGATGTGTGATTTTGGAGATGAGTGTCATTGTGCCTCAATGGAATATAATTGTTTTAATTTTTAGTGAACTGATTAATTAATCTACATTATTTAATATGCTGCGTGGTAATAATTTGGAGGCATTTGATATAATGCATGACGCGGTCTGTGATAATATTAATCATGCACGTGTATCACGTGCAGATACATGCACATTCGAAATGAATCTACAAGGCACAATGAAGTGCCTCTGTGGATATAGATATACCACGCCATATCCGACTCAAATGTTAAAAACATGTTTGCCTCGGAATCTTGCTGTGATACTGACAATATTAGTGGTGTGTATCCTCGCGATGACCCCCGTGGGAGGGGCTCCTGTTGATTCCTACGAGGACGCTACAGACTGGTACCGGGAACGCGAGCAGATGATGGTGGTAAGAACACTTTGAAATTTTCATCACAACACATACAAATCGTTAAATCTTGGCTCTTAACTACTTATGAATGCATGAATAATAATACATCCCTCTCAAGGATTTCTTTATACCAATAATTGTGTACTTCCGTCTGAGATTCGTTTTAATACAGATTTAAACTGACTTTCCTGTGATTATAAAGGCAATAATAAAGAGCGCCAAATTTGCTTGTTTTCATTTAGTTCACGTGTAAGAAGATTTGAAGTTACTGTATCTAAGTTCAACATACCTTTATCTGAGAGATTGAAATTAAAAAAAGTATTTAAAGATTCCTGACTAAGTATTTAAGGGAAGACCGTAGTATGAGAGATCCATGAACACAAGGATTTTTATGGTATTATGACTAACTCTATATCATGTAAATCAAAATCCTTGTTAGTTATACACAAAGCAAATGTAAATGAACTGTATGGCGGAAGCACCAGCTATTGCCAAGTGGGTAATAGCTTATTCAAATAAAACATCTGGGGGCAGTTATAAGACCAGATATGCGTCCGCATTTATCACCGAATATCGTCTGCTTCTTTGTAAACTTCAGAATCTTTGATACCACGGTCCACAGAAATGATTTGGAAATACGCGATTGAAAACAGTGTATTATAACGAAAAAGAAGGTCATATGCTGGCATTGATCGTGATACGAAGCCTTTTAAACAGTACCAGCTGCTGTTGAAGATCAAACGGATCCTTCGTTCAGCTGTGACGTTATGATTTTAAATCATAATGAGCTGTGTGTTTACACTTTGTCATACAAAGTAGAAATTAAATAGTGCCTTTTTTACTCTTGATTACAAATTCCTTACATAATAACACACAGGTCATTAGTTTACAGTATTTTTACTGTCATTATGAGTTCAGATTTTTCATACGTTATGTATGTTCATGTTATTGTTAATGTTATTTCATGATCCCAATGCACGAATTCATTCAAAGTTCGAACTGAATCTGTTGGCAGTTAGTTTATAAATAATATTTGAGTTGGGCCATTAATGTCTGATTTCTGGTCAACATGTGTTGCATAATATTATGTTATTAAGTTTAGGCTCTTTTAAAAGGGACCGTCAACCAGATTGACGATAAAAAGAAAAGTTCTAAAATACCTATTTTTACAATTATTATTTTTTATTGATGAAAATAACACGACTGGTATATTTCATTACTTTAAAAAGTTGTTAAGTTTTCCTTTTTTCAGGATATTCGGTAATAAAATTGTATTGGGTATGTGTACCGGTAACTACCAGTTAACTATAAATAACGCAAGTAGATTGATCATCATCGTCACGTGGTTAACTCAGGAATGCAAATTGTGCATACTTAATGAATTGTATATATTTTATATATACAATGACCAATTTACTTGCGTTATGTGTAGTGTGTATACCGTTATGTCACCTATTTTCGCGATTTACTTTCGATTTCACGTCGCGAAATTTTATTACTTAATATACTGAAAATATGAACTTTTTTTCAAGTAATGTAATAAAATAGTCGTGATATTTTATTAATTTTACACAAGTAATTGTAAACAAATACGGTATTTTATAAATTGTCTTGTTTTTCGTAAATCTGGTTGACGGTCCCTTTAAGATATGACACACTATCGCGTTACACCATTGTAAAAATCTCTCACAAAATAGAGACTGTCTTGTTTGCGAACCTCCAATATAAAAGTAAATGGGACAACATTATACGGATGATTTCGTGACTATTTAAATGCCCATTGTTATCTCGTTGCTATCTTTAACCTCTATGTTATAACACAATGGGGACCTATATCAAATCAGAGCGAATTAATCGCATTTAAACCGACCAACCCATTAACACACAGGTAAACGTCTGAGCGGACATTAATGAACTATCGAAAACGATCCTGGCTTAATTAATTGCACATTGTAGATTATTATTTCTAACCTTAATTTGACCTTCCTGTGTCTATGTATCGGACGAGGAAGGCGAAATCCATGTTATTAATATTAAAAGGGACTTTTCACAGTTTTTGGCATGTTTTGAAATAAGTCATTAAATGCTTTATATTGATAAATGTATACATTGGATCTTAAAAGCACCAGTAAAAAATCAAGAATAAAATTCAAAATAGGAAAAAAAAGTAGCCGCAGCTGGACTCGAACCAGTGACCCCCGGAGTCCAGGAGTAACCTTGAGTAAAAACGCATTAGCCCGCTCGGCTATTCTGCCACGCATACTTGGTTAATGTGTTTTATGCATTATATCAGTTGTCTTCGTAGTTTCACAAAATTTAACGACAACAACAGAACTCTCCAAATTATTCAATCGTTTCGCGTTGCAACGCTTTATAATTTTTAGGTTTTTAAATCGTCAAAAGATGCATATATTGGCTATATTAGACCATGGTAAATGTTCAGTAATACTGTTTCCTCACAAATATCAAAACTAAAACGAAAATTTGCGAATCTAAAACATCTTTTTTTCAATTTTGTCAATTTACCAAACCGTGAAAAGATCCCTTTAGAGGAGGCATTACCCTTTACAAACTGTGTGAAAATAAACAACTTAATGTAAACGATGACTTAATCAAATGAATACATGTTCAATCGGGAAACGTTGTTTTGAGTATCATGAATGTCATAAAAAACATTGATTAAAATATTAAAATAAGCGTGTGGGGCAAAATTAGTACTGAGGTCTGTATAGAAGACTGCATTACCGTAACCAAAACAAAGTACATACTACTTTTTAAAATAAATCAATGTTATTATTATTATAAAAGTTGCAATAGATGGTATTTTCATATGAATACAAAATATCACTTATCTTACAACGAATGCATTATATCGTCTGTATTAGTGTATTTTGGCAAAACCCATGATAACTTATTTTAGTTAACTTTATCATTTCGTCATTGTCTCTTAGGTACGTTCTAAATGTTCGGCGTATTTAAAGATAGCACATGTTGGTGAGTTATGGATGTCTGTTCAGGCTTTTTAACTATGAATTATGTTCTTAAAGTGTTAACAAACATGTTTTTTAGTATAACAAATAGGATAAATACAACTTTAGGAAGGCACACACACGGTAATTGACAATATCTTCACGTTAATTCAACGAACTTTATTTTTAAAAGTATCGTGTTAAAAATCTCCGCGTATCTACATCATATAAATCAAGGCATAACCTAAATGATTTTGTAACCTATATCGTGTTTTATATAAGTATTTGTGACACAGTATTGCTCTGTCAGCCATAACCTTAGCTGATAACATTATCGAGTTCTATTTTGATGTCGATTTCACTAAATGGAAGCACTTTGAACGATACAATTAAGTTTGTTACGTCAGTTTGTATAGTGTATACTAGTATTTTGTATTTGCTACGAATATGTATATATACAGATTATTACTATTTATTGTACCCGTTCCTTTTACGCATTGTTATGCATTTCTGAAAGTGGTTTTGCAAGCTCAACGAACCTTGACGTTATTGTAATATAATTATGATAAAACATGATGACACGGCCGCAGTAGTCATTTTCTGTAATTCTAACTATCTATAAGGCATTAAAGGCATTTCTTAATTTCTAACAATACTTTTGCATAATTGTAACCTTATTCTGTTTTCAAAATTCGCATTTTTACAACCATGTTTTCGCTATAATAGCGATAAGAACGACGTCTAAATATTCGTGCAATGCATACAGAGGCTTAACTACCAATAATCCGTATCTAAATATGCCTATATACTACGCTGGAACACGCTGACATTTATGTGTGACATTTGCGTTTGATATGTATCTTAGATTTAATCATCATTTTCATATACTACACTTCAAAGAAAAGCGCATCCACTGTCTATGTGAAACAATGCATTTCCCAGTATTTAATATTTATAATACGTCGTATTACGACGAATATTCTATTTTCAACCACATATCGTGCATTTATAATCTTTTAGAATTCACTATCCTGCTTAGACATGCATTCTTATTATTCAACCGACCTGGGAGAGGATCAACCTTCGCGCAGAAATTTTGCTGGAACCAGCTTAATTATCTGGATCAAATCCCTGCCTTCATAACCAACCTCGTGATTATAGCCTAGCCACCTGGTAAATAATTGTACCGTTGTTATTTTAACTTTTTTTTCATCTGGGTAATTTATTTTTTGTTATGAACCTAAATCTTTACACTCTTTTCAAAATTTAACAAGATACCTATTTTCATTATATAATGCTTAAAAAATCCTACCGAATTTGCTTGGAGATTAAGAGAGTATAGGAGTAATTATGCATTTATCTCATGAACGCGGAAAATATACAACGATACTGAACATTGCACATTTTAATGGATGAAATAAGTACTCCAGTGCTCCAGCGAGGCCTAAATTGAAGGGCGCCCCGCCCTGTCCTCCGGAACCTCCGCCCTGCCCTCCCGAACCTCCGCTCTGCCCCCCCTGCCCTTAAATTATTTTTTTTTATTTATTTTTTTACATATGAATGATACTTAATTAATCTCTTATTACATTGTAATTAATTTATTTCTCAATGTACACATTATATTAGAATGGTTTAATAATAATGGGAATAATATATTCTAACAATTATTAATAACATATAAATTAATATTCAACAGGAAGCATTCCAGAAACGCCCGCACGCTCGAAAGTATTTTGACAAAATACTGCTCGTCGAGAGTGCCCTTTTGACAAAAAGCCACCCTGCCCTTTTAAATCCTAGCTGGAACACTGGTACTCCTTTTACAAATCAATACATTCATCATTATGTATGAGCTACATATAGGATCATATGCAACAACGAATGCAATAAATCGCCGGCCTAACAGTTATACACATTGTGGAAATGTATTCAAAAGGTGCAGTAATACCTGCGTTGCATTTCAAGCTCTCGTGAAACGTAGTATTTGCCAAATTTGTAGTATGTAGGCTCATTTACAGCAATGTGGAATGAGAAAATAAATGAATGGTGATATTTGTCAAGGTTGGATTTTGGGACTTTGTCCAAGTGGTTGTGTTTAAGGTAGATTTGGCAAGCACACATACAACTAACGTCAGATTTACAAGATACAACATTGGGAAAGTCGCGCATGCTGTACAACAACTGCATGTGTGTTATTGACTGAAATAACTGGCGTATATTTTATGGGAGGGAGGCATGACCTTTATACTAGAATTTTCTAAATTTAACTGCCATTTTGTTACAAAAGTTTTTTGTTATTGAGTTCTGGAAGCCGGCATTTTGCGTAAGCAGCTTAAATAGCCGTTCGTTAATGAATTTCGATATCACCTGTGATAAAACAAACGACAATGCGTTCAGTATGATGATTAATATACTGATAATGCAGTGCATTAATCGCTCCGGTCGTGCCATGTTTAGAACAAATCCAACTAATCTGCAGGCTTAACCTAAGCTGACCAATATCAAATCTTTTGGAATTCGTATGACCGACCTTTATACCAGAATTTTGGTAATTAAACTACAATTGGTACAAACGACGGTCGGCGTTGTGTGTGCCGAGAAATAAGATCAGTTTTCAAAATGGTTTGGGGATTATTATTGTAGATTATAAGTACATGTATTACATTCTTTGTCAAAGGTCGTGCGGATGGTAAACTTTGTAAGTAATGAAGCAAGAATTAGGTAGGTATCGAATTACAGCAAATCATGCGTCATACTTATTTCTTCAACATATCAAGCTTGTCCTTTTTAAGATCAACAAATCTTTGATGTCGGAATTGCTTCATAAATAATATAAACTAAGCCAGTCGGGTTGTCTGTTATGTTTAAGTTCGAATTCTTCAATTCTTCAATTGTTTTATCGATTAATTTTATTCAACATTAAAACATCAGGAAGTTGCTTAGAACTTGCATAAAGTCTGCAATGTTTCCCTGCAGACTTCTGCTGGCTATGCGCTTTTCGTCACCACCAGACATGTCTAATGAGAATGAATCATTTGTAAGCGTGCACGGCTTATCAATGATATGTGTATATTTGATACGTTTCTGTGTAGCCACGAGCGACGTTAATTTTAGACATGACAGACGCGCGTGACGCATCCTGTAGATCACGTGATGCCAACTTGGAACTTCCAACGTCAAGCAACCACGCGCGATGCTGTCTTAAGAAACAATGCTGTTTGTCTGTTTGTCACTATTTCATGCACCTGTCAGAATTGATTATCTTGGATGCATTAATCAGTCATTTTTTTCGGAAATATCTCAAATAAATTTCAATCGTAAGGAACCCATTCATGTTATCTCCAATTGATAACTGAGTTCTGCAATCGACTCTGCGAGAATTGAAAACTCCATTAATGCGAATTGACAACGACAAAGGAAATAATGGAAAAAATCAATAACATCGATTGTTTAAAGGAGTGAATGAGTCTATTAATGCGTGAGTCATTTAAGGATGGCGACTGTCATTGTCGTAAAATATTTATCACGTAAAGCATGGAAATAACACCCGATACCGTCCGAGCCACACCTGGTGGTGCTATGATTGCTAATAATTGCATGAAACCAGTGTTTTACGACTGTATGATTCTGAAGTAAGCAGGAGATTCATAATAATTACGCTATTGTGGGGGATGAATGTTTCAAATTAATAAAAGAAAGCTTGTCGTCTGCGTTATAAATAATAACAATCGAAACTAATTGTGGATGCTTTTTTAACTTTGAATGCTTTGTTATTATTCTTTTGTTCTTAGCATTCAAGGTTTTTGCATTGAGAGTATGTCACTAACATCCAAAGCTTACGCTACATTATTGTCATTAAATAATTCAACACCGCAGAACTTTACCCCATCGAAAATATATAATATATCATGTTTTATGGTTTTTGAGGTAGAGTTATGGCCCATTTTCTATATAAAAAAATCTCGTCCCCCCAACTACTGTGCCCTCAAGACGTTTCCTTTTATCTGAATATATAGTGCAATATTGTGACAAAAAAAAACTTTGGGGAGCATCACCTGTCTCCGACGGTTTCTTGTTTATTCAAGACCAACAATCACTATTATTTAAAGTCTTATTTGCATCTCGCCTTTTTCTTATTCTGTGTTTACTGTCTTAAATCTTATTCAATATTCTTGTTTTCTTAGCCATTTTCGCGCTTGTGCTTATCTATTGATATTACGAGTTTTACAATTAACTTCATAAAACGCTTATTATTTTGTTACGAGCACATCAATTCACACTCAGCCGCATGATGATCATCGCCCTGAATTTTTTTTTGTCAACACATAACCTTCGTTTAATAGCCCATCGGCAATTCTCTATTCATGATGCAACACGTTAAAACATTTGTATATTTAACACTCCTATGCAATTTTAATCGTTCCAATGCGTTTAAATGCCGAAAAAAGACAAAGGGTACTAAAAGTACAGAACACTCATTATTCAGACGTATTTCGAATTAAAAACGCACTAAGTCTAATGAGATTATGTCATAAATATTGCAGTACAGACAAGTCGATGGTTGTAGAAAGCATGTGGAAATTAAAAAGGAAGTAATGCTTTTATAAGACCACCGCAGTTGTTAGAGGTGTGTTTTCGCCCATGCATGTGGTCATTGTGGAAGATAACATACAATTAATTTACGCTGTCATCAGTTTACACCGTATATTTGGACGCTGCATTATAGACAGTATCTGTCCCGAAAAGTAAATGTTTATAATATAATATCGTAATTAAAGAAAAGTTTTATTCGCTTGAAACACGATGGAGAGTCAAAGGTTGTTTGTAGTTGTTCGTAAGAACAACTAAGGTTATAGTGGTTATTTGAAAATTGGTGTGCAGGGAACTACGATTCAACAAATTAGGTGCGTGAAGTTGGCTCGCCGTTCGACGTTCGACATTAGTTCAACATTCAAATTACCAAATGTCGAGCTGGCTCGGCATTCCAGCTCGACATTCAGTTCGGCATTCGCTAATAGTGTTGTATGCTTATTTTCGAATGTCGAGCTGGCTCGGCATTCCAGCTCGACATTCAGTTCGGCATTCGCATACAGTCTTGTATGCTTATTTTCGAATGTCGAGCTGGCTCGGCATTCCAACTCGACATTCAGTTCGACATTCGGATAAACTGTAGTACATTTTTTTTGAATGTCGAGCTGGTTCGGCATTCCAGCTCGACATTCAGTTCGGCATTCGCTAATAGTGTTGTATGCTTATTTTCGAATGTCGAGCTGGCTCGGCATTCCAGCTCGACATTCAGTTCGGCATTCGAATATAGTGTTGGATGCTTATTTTCGAATGTCGAGCTGGCTCGGCATTCCAGCTCGACATTCAGTTCGACATTCGGTTATAGTGTTGTACAATAATTTTTGAATGACGAGCTGGCTCGGCATTCGAGCTCGACATTCAGTTCGACATTCGGATATAGTGTTGTACAATAATTTTTGAATGACGAGCTGGCTCGGCAATCCAGCTCGACATTCAGCTCGACATTCGGTTATAGTGTTGTACAATAATTTTTGACTGACGAGCTGGCTCGGCATTCCAGCTCGACATTCAGTTCGACATTCGGTTATAGTGTTGTACAATAATTTTTGAATGACGAGCTGGCTCGGCATTCCAGCTCGACATTCAGTTCGACATTCGGATATAGTGTTTTACAATAATTTTTGAATGTGGAGCTGGCTCGGCATACCAGCTCGACATTCAGTTCGGCATTCGCAAATAGTGTTGTATGCTTATTTTCGGATGTCGAGCTGGCTCGGCATTCCAGCTCGACATTCAGTTCGGCATTCGCATATAATGTTGTATGCTTATTTTCGAATGTTGAGCTGGCTCGGCATTCCAGCTCGACATTCAGTTCGGCATTCACATACAGTGTTGTATGCTTATTTTCGAATGTCGAGCTGGCTCGGCATTCCAGCTCGACATTCAGTTCGACATTCGGATATACTGTTGTACATTTTTGTTTGAATGTCGAGCTGGCTCGGCAATCCAGCTCGACATTCAGTTCGGCATTCGCAAATAGTGTTGTATGCTTATTTTTGAATGTCGAGCTGGCTCGGCATTCCAGCTCGACATTCAGTTCGGCATTCGCATATAATGTTGTATGCTTATTTTCGAATGTCGAGCTGGCTCGGCATTCCAGCTCGACATTCAGTTCGACATTCGGTTATAGTGTTGTACAATAATTTTTGAATGACGAGCTGGCTCGGCATTCCAGCTCGACATTCAGTTCGACATTCGGATATAGTGTTGTACATTAATTTTTGAATGACGAGCTGGCTCGGCATTCCAGCTCGACATTCAGCTCGACATTCGGATATAAAGTTGTACAATAATTTTTGAATGACGAGCTGGCTCGGCATTCCAGCTCGACATTCGTTGGACATTCGGAGAAAGTGTTGTACAATTTTTTGTGAATGTCGAGCTGGCTCGGCATTCCAGCTCGACATTCAGTTCGACATTCGGATATAGTGTTGTACAATAATTTTTGAATGTGGAGCTGGCTCGGCATTCCAGCTCGACATTCAGTTCGGCATTCGCAAATAGTGTTGTATGCTTATTTTCGGATGTCGAGCTGGCTCGGCATTCCAGCTCGACATTCAGTTCGGCATACGCATATAATGTTGTATGCTTATTTTCGAATGTCGAGCTGGCTCGGCATTTCAGCTCGACATTCAGTTCGGCATTCGCATATAGTGTTGTATGCTTATTTTCGAATGTCGAGCTGGCTCGGCATTCCAGCTCGACATTCAGTTCGACATTCGGAGAAAGTGTTGAACAATACTTTTTGAATGTCGAGCTGGCTCGGCATTCCAGCTCGACATTCAGGTCGACATTTGGATATAGTGTTGTACAATAATTTTTGAATGACGAGCTGGCTCGGCATTCCAGCTCGACATTCAGTTCGGCATTCGCATATAGTGTTGTATGCTTATTTTCGAATGTCGAGCTGGCTCGGCATTCCAGCTCGACATTCAGTTCGGCATTCGCATATAGTGTTGTATGCTTATTTTCGAATGTTGAGCTGGCTCGGCATTCCAGCTCGACATTCAGTTCGGCATTCGCATACAGTGTTGTATGCTTATTTTCGAATGTCGAGCTGGCTCGGCATTCCAGCTCGACATTCAGTTCGACATTCGGATATACTGTTGTACATTTTTGTTTGAATGTCGAGCTGGCTCGGCAATCCAGCTCGACATTCAGTTCGGCATTCGCAAATAGTGTATGCTTATGTTTTAATGTCGAGCTGGCTCGGCATTCCAGCTCGACATTCAGTTCGGCATTCGCATATAGTGTTGTATGCTTATTTTCGAATGTCGAGCTGGCTCGGCATTCCAGCTCGACATTCAGTTCGACATTCGGTTATAGTGTTGTACAATAATTTTTGAATGACGAGCTGGCTCGGCATTCCAGCTCGACATTCAGTTCGACATTCGGATATAGTGTTGTACATTAATTTTTGAATGACGAGCTGGCTCGGCATTCCAGCTCGACATTCAGCTCGACATTCGGATATAAAGTTGTACAATAATTTTTGAATGACGAGCTGGCTCGGCATTCCAGCTCGACATTCGTTGGACATTCGGAGAAAGTGTTGTACAATTTTTTGTGAATGTCGAGCTGGCTCGGCATTCCAGCTCGACATTCAGTTCGGCATTCGCAAAAAGTGTTGTATGCTTATTTTTGAATGTCGAGATGGCTCGGCATTCCAGCTCGACATTCAGTTCGGCATTCGTATACAGTGTTGTATGCTTATTTTCGAATGTCGAGCTGGCTCGGCATTCCAGCTCGACATTCAGTTCGACATTCGGATATACTGTTGAACATTTTTTTTGAATGTCGAGCTGGCTCGGCATTCCAGCTCGACAGTCAGTTCGACATTCGGATATAGTGTTGTACAATAATTTTTAAATGGCGAGCTGACCGGTCGACCAACCGAAGACCGATGGACGACCGACGGACGGGGGAGGGATAACCGATGGACGACCGACAGAAAGATAAGGGACTACCGATGGACGACCGATTGGCGACCGATGGACGGGAGAGGGATAACTGATGGACGACCGACAGAAAGATAAAGGACGACCGATGTATGATCAACGGACGGACATGGGCAGACAATGGACGACCGATGGACGAGCAGTTGGACTAGGGACGACCGATGGACGGCCGATGGATGACCGATGGACGACCGACAGTTGGACGAGCGACGACCGATGGACGGCCGATGGACGACCGACAGAAAGATAAGGGATGACCGATGGCCGACCGATTGGCGACCGATGGACGACCGATGGACGGGAGAGGGATAACCGATGGACGACCGACAGAAAGATAAGGGACGACCGATGGACGACAAACGGACGGACAAGGGCAGACAATGGACGACCGATGGACGGCATACAGTTGGACAAGGGACGACCGATGGACAACCGATGGACGACCGATAAACGACCGATGGACGACCGATAGACGACCGATGGACGTACGATGGACGACCGATGTTCGACCGATGGACGACCGATGGGCGACCGATAGACGACCGATGGACGACCGATGGGCGACCGATGGACGACCGATGGACGACTGCTTGATGTACGATTGATGGACGGGAGAGGAATAACCGATGGACAACCCACAGAAAGATAAGGGACGGAAGTTGGACGACCGACGGACTGACAAGGGCAGACAATGGACGACCGATGGACGGCAAACAGTTGATCCAGGGACGACCATCGGACGACCATCGGTCGTCCATCGGTCGTCCATCGGTCATCAATCGGTCGTCCATCGGTCGTCCCTCGTCCAACTGTTGGCCGTCCATCGGTCGTCGTCTGCCCTTGTCCGTCCGTTGGTCGTCCATCGGTCGTCCCTTATCTTTCTGTCGGTCGTCCATCGGTTATCCCTCTCCCGTCCATCGGTCGTCCATCGGTCGCCAATCGGTTGTCCATCTGTCGTCCCTTATCTTTCTGTCAGTCGTCCATCGGTTATCTTTCTCCCGTCCGTCGGTCGTCCATCGGTCTTCGGTTGGTCGTCCATCGGTCAGCTCGCCATTTAAAAATTATTGTACAACACTATATCCGAATGTCGAACTGAATGTCGAGCTGGAATGCCGAGCCAGCTCGTCATTCAAAAATAAGCATACAACACTATTTGTGAATGCCGAACTGAATGTCGAGCTGGAATGCCGAGCCAGCTCGACATATAAAAAACATTGTACAACACTATCTCCGAATGTCGAACTGAATGTCGAGCTGGAATGCCGAGCCAGCTCGTCATTCAAAAATTATTGTACAACACTATATCCGAATGTCGAACTAAATGTCGAGCTGAAATGCCGAGCCAACTCGTCATTAAAAAATTCTTGTACAACACTTTCTCCGAATGTCGAACTGAATGTCGAGCTGGAATGCCGAGCCAGCTCGTCATTCAAAAATTATTGAACAACATTATCTCCGAATGTCGAACTGAATGTCGAGCTGGAATGCCGAGCCAGCTCGACATTCGAAAATAAGCATACAACACTATTTGCGAATGCCGAACTGAATGTCGAGCTGGAATGCCGAGCCAGCTCGACATTAAAAAAAAATTGCACAACACTATTTGCGAATGTCGAACTGAATGTCGAGCTGGAATGCCGAGCCAGCTCGACATTCTAAAATAAGCATACAACACTGTATGCGAATGCCGAACTGAATGTCGAGCTGGAATGCCGAGCCAGCTCGACATTCAAAAATAAGCATACAACATTATATGCGAATGCCGAACTGAATGTCGAGCTTGAATGCCGAGCCAGCTCGACATTTGAAAATAAGCATACAACACTATATGCAAATGCCGAACTGAATGTCGAGCTGGAATGCCGAGCCAGCTCGTCATTCAAAAAGTATTGTACAACACTATATCCGAATGTCGAACTGAATGTCGAGCTGGAATGCCGATCCAGCTCGTCATTCAAAAATTATTGTACAACACTATATCCGAATGTCGAACTGAATGTCGAGCTGGAATGCCGATCCAGCTCGTCATTCAAAAATTATTGTACAACACTATATCCGAATGTCGAACTGAATGTCGAGCTGGAATGCCGAGCCAGCTCGACATTCAAAAGAAAATTGTACAACACTATATACGAATGTCGAACTGAATGTCGAGCTGGAATGCCGAGCCAGCTCGACATTCGAAAATAAGCATACAACACTATATGCGAATGCCGAACTGAATGTCGAGCTGGAATGCCGAGCCAGCTCGACATTCAAAAATAAGCATACAACACTATTTGCGAATGCCGAACTGAATGTCGAGCTGGAATGCCGAGCCAGCTCCACATTCAAAAATTATTTTACAACACTATATCCGAATGTCGAACTGAATGTCGAGCTGGAATGCCGAGCCAGCTCGTCATTCAAAAATTATTGTACAACTTTTAATCCGAATGTCGAGCTGAATGTCGAGCTGGAATGCCGAGCCAGCTCGTCATTAAAAAAATATTGTACAACACTTTCTTCGAATGTCGAACTGAATGTCGAGCTGGAATGCCGAGCCAGCTCGTCATTCAAAAATAAGCATACAACACTATTAGCGAATGCCGAACTGAATGTCGAGCTGGAATGCCGAGCCAGCTCGACATATAAAAAACATTGTACAACACTATCTCCGAATGTCGAACTGAATGTCGAGCTGGAATGCCGAGCCACCTCGTCATTCAAAAATTATTGTACAACACTATATCCGAATGTCGAACTGAATGTCGAGCTGGAATGCCGAGCCAGCTCGTTATTCAAAAATTATTGTACAACACTATATCCGAATGTCGAACTGAATGTCGAGCTGGAATGCCGAGCCAGCTCGTCATTCAAAAATAAGCATACAACACTATTTTTGAATGCCGAACTGAATGTCGAGCTGGAATGCCGAGCCAGCTCGACATATAAAAAACATTGTACAACACTATCTCCGAATGTCGAACTGAATGTCGAGCTGGAATGCCGAGCCAGCTCCTCATTCAAAAATTATTGTACAACACTATATCCGAATGTCGAACTGAATGTCGAGCTGAAATGCCGAGCCAACTCGTCATTAAAAAATTATTGTACAACACTTTCTCCGAATGTCGAACTGAATGTCGAGCTGGAATGCCGAGCCAGCTCGTCATTCAAAAATTATTGAACAACATTATCTCCGAATGTCGAACTATATGTCGAGCTGGAATGCCGAGCCAGCTCGACATTCGAAAATAAGCATACAACACTATTTGCGAATGCCGAACTGAATGTCGAGCTGGAATGCCGAGCCAGCTCGACATTTAAAAAAAATTGCGCAACACTATATCCGAATGTCGAACTGAATGTCGAGCTGGAATGCCGAGCCAGCTCGACATTCTAAAATAAGCATACAACACTGTATGCGAATGCCGAACTGAATGTCGAGCTGGAATGCCGAGCCAGCTCGACATTCAAAAATAAGCATACAGCATTATATGCGAATGCCGAACTGAATGTCGAGCTGGAATGCCGAGCCAGCTCGACATTCGGTAATTTGAATGTTGAACTCATGTCGAACGGCGAACGGCGAGCCAACTTCACGCACCTCTAAATTAATATACTCAACTCGCATCCGCGCCGAGGTAGAGTTAGCGGCGCGTAAGAGTGTCCTTTACATAACATTTTTTATAAGGAAAAAAGTCCAATACTTGTTACGTTAATTGCGTAACACAGCTTTTCTTAAAGGTCACAGGGGCAGGTAATAGATGCATTCTCGAAGACGCCGCGAGACCTGTAAATCAAATCTAAAATACACACAAACATGCGCGCGGCACAGCAGCAGATGCTTTTAAAGGGGCCTTTTCACATAATTTGGCATGTATTGAAGTGTGTCATTAAATGCTTTATATTGATAAATGTATTTGATATAAAAAGCTTCAGTAAAAAACAAGAATAACCTTCTTCAAAGAAAAAAAGTAACTCTCAACGGGGCTCGAACCACTGACCCCTGTAGCTCTGGAGTAAAAAGTCTACCTCTTTTTATTTGTTTTTGAGATAGCATACTTTTATAATGTATTTATTAATTTCGGTACGTTACTTAAAATAGTTTTAACGCATAAATAATTATCTTGTTTCTTGCACAAAACTGTGGAGTTTTTATTAGTGCTGTTATATCGTTAAACTTTGTGACGGAAAACATTTACGTTGCGATTTTTGGCGGCAAGAGAGAAGGTAAAATTACAGTATTTTGATATTAATCTGCCAAATATGCTGCATACTATTTGAAATTATTTGAATAGTTTGAATAAGGATTGAAAACTTCGGAACGTGTGTTCCAAAATTCAGCTGGCATGTTATAGTTAACGAATGTAACGAAGTCGGTTAATATAACAATAAAAACAACACAACAACAACATCGAATTGTTCCTATCTGCTAAAATGAAAATGAAGCGATCGTTACAGTACAATGAAAAGTAACAAACAAAACAAAAAAGACATGGATTTAACATTGACCTTAGCCTTGCGGATGAAGAAGTCGTTCCGTCTTGTGAAGAGTAATGATGTAAAGATAAATTTAGTTAAAAAGAGCAAAAATATACGTATAGCCAATCAGAAATAGCATTTGCATCTGTCATTTCCTTGCTCTCAAAATAAACAGCTCCCCTGATATATAGTTATGGTTTTCCGATTGATATAGGGTGGTTTGCAAAGAGTTCATCACTTCATTTAGGTGTACTTATTCTAAAAATACTTATCTTTTTGATAGCCATTTAGATTTTCATTCAGATAACTGTTCTATGGCAAGCGGTTCGACGCATAATCCCAAGAAACTATGTTTCTCATGAGAACCTAGGTTCTCATGAGAACCTAGGTTTTCAAATGAGAACCTAGGTTCTTGTGAAAACCTAGGATTCCAAACGAGAACTTAAGTTCTCAAAATGAGAACCTAGGATCTCATGAGAACCTAGGTTCTCATGAGAACCTAAGTTCTATGTGTCTATGAGAACCTAGGTTCTCATGAAAAACCTAGTTTCTCATGAGAACCTAGGTTCTCAGTAGAAACCTGGTTTCTTGGGATTTCATAAACCTAGTTTCTCATGAGAACGTAGGTTCTCATGAGAACCTAGGTTCTCATGAGAAACCTAGTTTCTTGGGATTATGCGTCGAACGGCTTGCCATAATTAACCCCCAGTTCTCTTCCATTGCTTGGTACACGCTGGCGGCATATGTGTAGAATGATAAGCAATAGACGTGAAACAGTGAATGTTACTCCCCAACATTTTTTTGAACAATGTTCAGACAATGCTAAGTAATATTCAACGAACCCTGTAGGAAACTTCTCGAGGAATGAAATTAGTAAAGTAATCGGTCGACATTGGTCTGAACACGTTTATAAAAAATTAAACTGTTTATGAAATACATCTTTAATTGTAAATATTATTTTGAGACTAAAAATTGAAACAAATTCAGATCAATCGTTACATAATACATTGTTACAGCATTAAATGAGTTTCAGATATTCAGTTCCCTTGTTCGGGCCTCAAACGACTGTACGGTACAGTTTTCTATTTTAAGTATATCTGTGATATAGTAAGCAATCATTATGGTATATATAAAAGTTTTATCTCTATTGATAATGTGTAATAATGTATTATTCAATCGTAAGATATCGGCAACACTGAGAGAAAAACTTATGCACTAAAGACTTTGCAAACATATTTCAATAACTTGAGATATCTGCAAAAATAAAGTTCTTAACGGCGTGTTTTCATTCTGTCCAGCCCGTGTGTAATCATATGTGAATCCCATTGATCCTGCGCCCTGAATAATACGTGTCCCGTATTCCAAACGAGCAAGTTTCCGCCGTCCGACGCGTAATTCTAAAAACCTAGGTTCTCATAACGAGAACCTAGGTTCTCATAAGAACTTAGGTACTCTGAAAACCTAGGTTCTCAGAGAACCTATGGTTCCCAAATGAAAACTACGGATATGGTAGTTCGACGCATAATCCCAAGAATTTAGGTTTTTCAAGAGAACCTAGGTTCTCATTCTGAGAACCTAGGTTCTCATGAGAACCTAGGTTTTCAAATGAAAACCTAGGTTCTCATTTGAAAACTTGGGTTATTGAAGCCATGTGCAATCTTCAAGCGAGAACCTAGGTTCTCATTCTGAGAACCTAGGTTCTCACGAGAAACATAGTTTCTTGGGATTATGCGTCGAACCGCTTGCCATACTGTTCCTTAAACATTTACTACAACAGAAACGTCACTGTGTTTCGCCAACAGACTTGCAACGTCGTTAGCGCTCTCGTTTAAACTGTGTTTCGATATTTGCTGACTGTGGAAATAACCAAGCATATTTCAGCAATGATGCGTGCGTGTACCAATTAACGACACGACACAATACAACATCAATAAACCCTTCCGTACTACACGTATTTTGATATTATAGCCGTGAAATCTTCCAAAATCTTCTGATTTGTTACATTGCCATCTTTTAATGTACTGAAAACGTATGACTTTCACGTAAAAACCCTTTGTCGTTGATATATATTGCTATCCCAGCTCGAGAAAACTGCACACCGCGCGAAATAACGTGTCAAATGATATAAACTTCACTGAGTTTATGAGGTAAATATTTAGGGCCAAAGGTGTTAACTTGATAACCATGGGTAAGCACTTAGGAATATTGTCCGCTTTTTCCTGCAGACGAAGTTCATGTTACTTCAATTAAGAAATAATGGTCGTCCAGGCGAGACAAGTATTACATTATTAATCAGTTGTATAGTGATGGATGCATTACGCACGTACACACACAAAGACAGACGAATGAACTCTTTTTGAAAAATTTATATAAGTCGTTTGATTGTATTACCCTCTGAAATGATTTGCGTTAATAATGCGTCTATGGCTGGTAGATAAAATAACTTTTGTCCAACAACTAGTGATAGTTGATAGTAAAACCAAATGGTTCTTTTATTTATTTATTGCTCAAACTTATTCTGTGTTACAATTGTGAAAATGCCAACAACGAACTTAACACGTTAATTTCACTTAAACTTAAAATTTTCCACTTGATCGGAAAAACTTATTCTTAAAAAAATGTGTTGTATATCATTCAAAACTATATGTCACGCTCGGTTTTGTTTTCTTGTACATTGCTGTTTTGTTGCTGTATTTCCGTTTTGTCCAACAATTAGTGATAGTTGATAGTAAAACCAAATGGTTCTTTTAATTATTTATTGCTCAAACTTATTCTGTGTTACAATTGTAAAAATGCCAACAACGAACGTAACACGTTAATTTCACTTAAACTTAAAATTTTCACTTGATCGGAATAACTTATTCTTAAAAAATATGTTGTATATCATTCAAAACAATATGTCACGCTCGGTTTTGTTTTCTTGTACATTGCTGTTTTGTTGCTGTATTTCCTTTTTGGTGTAAAATGAATCACTTTTACACACACAGTAAAACACACAAATGCATGCATACATGCAAGCAATCACGCTATCTCGAACACAAACGAATTACCTTTTTTTTTTAAATAGCTTTCAACATGTTTGGTTGTTGTACCTTATGTTTTTTTCTACTATGTTTAATGTTGTTCTGTTTGTTAATATTTTATTTCTTTGTTTCTTTTGTGTATTATATATTTCACAAGATACCGGGACATACACGCACGCTTACACGCGCACACAAAAAACACACGCGCACACACACACGCATACACACACACACACACACACACACGCACGCACGCACGCACGCACGCACGCACGCACACACACTCATGCGCGAAAGTGAGCATATACTTGTTAACAATCTCATTTCATCAACAAGAAGGCGTACAAACTACACTTTTTTATTTTTTTGGTGAAAAATCAGTGTTACACACACACACACACACACAGTAAAACACACCAATGCATGGCTACATGCAAGCAACCACGCTCTCTCGAATACAAACGAATTACCAATTTTATTCTTTTTGTTCAAAAGAATTTTCAACATGTTTGGTTGTTGTATCTAATGTATGTTTAATGTAGTTCTGTTGTTTTTTCTCTGTCCCTTTAGATGTTTTATATATTTTCACAAAACACCGGGACATATACGCGCGCCTACACACGCACAAAAATCACACACACGCACACTCACGCACACTCACGCACACACACACGCCCGCGCACACAAACACCCACACGCACACACACACGCACACACGCACACCCGCACACACACATACACACACGCATGAACGTACACACACACACACACACACACACGCGCGCATGAATGTACATACACACACACACACACACATGCACGAACCTGCGCATATACTTATTAACAATCACATTATATCAACGAGCAGGCGTACAAACTAAACATATTTATTACTTGAGATTACGGCATAGGAAACAAAAACACGTACTGTTTAAATACGCAAACGCCACGCAAACATTGTTGTTGTTTTTGCATGCCAGTATTTTTTGTGTTTGCGTTGTTCTGTGTGCTGTTTTTCTTTCTCTTAAGCATTTTTTTACTTGTGTAATGATAGTGTTTGTTACACAATATATATATATATTTTTTTTTGGCGGAACCCTTTCTTCCTATTTGTCATTGTAAACAGTTTTTTTTATCATGGGTACCCGTTGCTTTTCGGGGTGTAAACATAACTTTTTTTCTGCTCATTTTTGTTTCCATATTTTGTTTGTATGTAGAGACATATCTTATCTTACAATAGAAACTAACTGGAGATGTTTTAAATTTGAAACTAACTGGACAAGCACACACAAATCATCATTTACATCACCCTCCATTAAATGATTAAATTATGTACATTGAATGTAAAAGGGCTAAACAATAAAGACAAACGCATAAAAATCTTCAAATGGTTAGACAAAAAAAAATATAGTATATGCCTTTTACAAGAATGTCATTTGACACCTACTTTAGCACAAACCTTAAAAGATGAATGGGACGGAGAAATCTATCTCAGTGGAAAACATACTAATAAACAAGGCATTGCCTTTCTTATAAAAAATAATATAGGGATCACAGTCAATAACTTTAACGAAATAATAATTGGCAGACAAGCAAGTATAGATATCAAAATACACGAAACAGAATTAACATTAATTAATGTTTACGGCCCTAACATAGATGATTCCACATTCTACGAAACATTACAATCCTTTATAATTAATAACCAAGATAAAAACATCATAGTCGGTGGTGATTTTAATACTGTTCTTAACCCATTATTAGACAAAAAGAGTGGAAACCTTTATACTCATCCTAAAAATAGAAACATTTTAAATAACATAATTGAAAACTACAATATGATAGACATCTGGCGTACTATAAATCCAAACGAAAGCAAATTCACCTGGCACTCAAACACAAAACCAACAATATTTTGTAGATTAGACTATTTTTTAATATCTGAATCTCTTTGCAACATTATTGACACATGTAACATAAAACCAGGATTTATGACTGACCACTCTCTAGTTGAACTTAAACTGCACAATATACTTCCTGAAAGAGGCCCAGGATACTTTAAAATTAACAATAGCATCTTATTAGATACACAATATCAAACACAAATAAAACAGGAAATATTAAATACAGTTCAAAATAATAAAGATGCAAACCCAAACACCTTATGGGAAGTAATTAAAGGAAATATACGTAACACAACAATTAGATACACATCATTTAAACAAAAAGAAACACACAAACTTGAAACTGAAACCATCAAAACCATTGAAACACTTGAAAAACAATTGCATCAAACAAACACAAATGATACCACCGACATTGAAAATGAAATAACATTAAAAAAACAAATATTAGATGGAATCTATCATACACATCTCAATGGAATAATACTAAGAGCGCGTGCACAGCATGTTGAACACAATGAAAAAAATACAAAATATTTCGCAAACATTGAAAAACGTAGAAGTGAACAAAAAACTGTACACAAATTAGTAGTCAATGGCAAAGATATAACAAACAGAACTGAAATACTAGAAGAACAACGTTTATTTTTCGAAACCCTCTATAAACGAAAAAATGTTGAAAATAACACCCTTTTTAAAAATACACATCACGCTTTAAACCAAGAGGAAAAACAACTGTGCGACGGATTGCTTAATGAATATGAATGTGGATTAGCCCTAAAAGAAATGCAAAATAACAAAAGCCCAGGATCTGATGGCATCACAATCGAGTTTTATAAAATATTCTGGAATGAGATAAAAACACATCTAATTAATTCACTTAACTATTCATTTAACAACGAAAACTTAACTACGCTACAAAAACAAGGTATTATATCGCTTATTCCAAAACCTGGAAAAAACTTAGAATCCTTATCAAACTGGCGCCCGATTAGTTTACTAAACAATGATTATAAAATTGCAACTAAAAGTATAGCAAACAGAATTAAAAAAATATTACCATCAATCATTTCAAAATCTCAATCTGGTTTTATAAAAGGACGTTACATTGGTGAAAACGTTCGTCTTATCCAAGAATGCATAAACTATTTCAACAATTCAAATAATCCTGGTCTAATATTCTTTGCAGACTTTGAAAAGGCATTCGATTCGCTTGATCATTCATTTATGTTCTCTTGCTTAGAAAATATGAACTTTGGTGAAAGTCTCATTCAATGGGTCAAACTATTCTATACCGATATTAACAGTATAATCATTAACAATGGCTTCTTTTCAAACAGTTTTAACATCGAACGAGGGGTTCGACAAGGATGTCCACTCTCATCATCGCTATTTATTATTTGCATCGAGTATCTATCACATCAAATCCAATCAAATAAACACATAAAAGGCATATCACTAGAACCTGACGAAGAAATCAAACAATCCCTATTTGCTGACGATGCAACTTATTTTTTAAACGACAATTACGATTCTTTCCATAACCTAATAGAGTCGCTAACCCTTTACGGAATGACATCGGGTCTTAAACTAAACAAAAGTAAATGTACTGTGCTACGAGTAGGTAAATTAAAACAAAGTACTGTTCAATATAAAAAAGAAATGAAATTTTATTGGACATCCGATGAAGCCACAACGTTAGGCATTACTTTCACAAATAATGAAAAGGATACAGTTCTTAAAAACATACTTCCTAAATTACAGAATTTTAAAAACTGCTTAAAATCATGGCATCATCGTAAACTTACACTAATCGTAAAAAACACAGTATTGAAAACGTTTGCACTTCCTAAATTAATATATGTATTAACAGTTCTCCCAAATCCACCAAACGATGTAATTTCATATGGGACGGTAAGCCTGATAAAATAAAAAGAACTCGGTTAATTCAATCTGTAGAAAATGGAGGTATCCAATTAACGAACATTGACTCATTCTTGAATGCAATCAAATGCAGCTGGGTTAAAAGATACCTAGATAATACCAATACGAGTAAATGGAAATTATTCTACCAAAAAATCCTTAAAAAATATGGTGACTCCTTACTCTTTGAATGTAACATCAGCAATACTATCTTACATGAAATTGCAAACGAAAACATATTTCTGTCTGATGTTCTATCAGCGTGGAGTGATGTCACTCATAACTTAGAAACCCAAACCAGCAGTAAAACAATTTTATGGAACAATAAAGACATAACTTCAAACAATAAGACGTTTTTCTATAAAGATTGGTTTGAACGAAGCATTAAATATGTCGACCAATTATATGACTACAGAATTAAGGATTTCTACTCTTTTGATAATATATGCTACATATACGGAATACCTTCAAATAATTTTCTGAAGTACTACACACTAATCAAAAGCATACCCATACATATTAAATCTGAAATCAATACAAATAATACACCATGTACTCAAACAACATTTGTAGAAAACATACTTGAAAGAAAAAACAAAACAAATAAAATATTTTACACACTACAAATTAAAAACCCTACAGAAAACTCCAAAATCCAAAATAAATGGCAAGACCTTTTTGTAGAAAATGAACTTAATTGGAAACACATATTTACCATGCCATATAAAGCAACCATTGAAAGCACACTGAGAAATTTTCAATATAAATACATCCATAGAATTATAGCTACAAATAAATATCTCTTTAAATGCAAATTAGCTAACTCAAATCTGTGTGACTTCTGCAGTGAAAACATTGAAACTATAGAACATCTTTTTTGGGAGTGCAAACACATCCAGCCTATTTGGAATCAATTAATATCATTTCTTGAACAACAGCAACTAAACGTTAAACTATCTTTCTTAAATGTAAGTTTCGGAATTAACTCATTGAAATCACTAGACGGTAATAATATTGTGAATTTTATGGTTATATTGATGAAATATTTTATCTTAAACATGAAGTACAAAAAACAAGTACCAAATTTTAATTGTTTTGTCCATAGTCTTAAACTAAAAATCCAGATTGAGAAAGAAATAGCCCTCAGTAATGACACATTACAAATCTTTGAACAAAAATGGAATCGGATTAAATTCTCATAATGTTTTGTCCACTTTTATACATTTCACTCTAATGTTAGTTTATCTTTCTAAAATAGTTTTGTTTATTTTTTTTAAACATGAAGCACAAAAAACAAGTACCAAATTTTTATTGTTTTGTCCATAGTCTTAAACTTAAAATCCAGATTGAGAAAGAAATAGCCCTCAGTAATGACACATTACAAATCTTTGAACAAAAATGGAATCGGATTAAATTCTCATAATGTTTTGTCCACTTTTATACATTTCACTCTAATGTTAGTTTATCTTTCTAAAATAGTTTTGTTTATTTTTTTTCAATCTGACAAGATCATTGTGAATATAAAACAAAACACACAAGTCCAGTATGCTTTCTTCCGACTTTATACAACTCATCATTTTTCATAACTATTCCTCTGTTGTTCTTTTCTATTCTCTTTAAAAAATATATATATATTAGCATATCTTGTATAACATGTCTGAACTTTATTGCTTTGTACAATCACTATGTTGTATGATCATATACATGTTTACATTGTATGTATGATATTGAATAAAAAAAAAAAAAAAAAATATTTAGGGCCAAAGGTGTTAACTTGATAACCATGGGTAAGCACTTAGGAATATTGTCCGCTTTTTCCTGCAGACGAAGTTCATGTTACTTCAATTAAGAAATAATGGTCGTCCAGGCGAGACAAGTATGCAGAAAAATATCAAGTAATATGTATTTAATATTTTAGGTGCTTTTAAATAGCCAGTAACGCAGATAAAATCCGTTAATATTAGAATTTACAATATCTACGATGCATACATGTATTTAAGTTATTTCAGACTCTTCTGTCTTACCATTTCACAGTCAGCAAACGTACGCTGGCTGTGTCACGCGACACTCTTATGAACTATTGTTTGCAAGACACGTAACGTTTACATATAGATTCAGGATGCATAATGCACTGAAAACAAGTTGTGTCCATACCTATTATAGCTATTAGGATATTCTGTACTGACAAAAATGCAATCCTGAACACGTGCTTATATTGTTAATACTTTAGTACCTTTCATTTATTATAATAAGTTCATTTGACCATAATTCAGCCTTTTGCACTTAATTGAATCATTTCTTTAGTGTATTTGCATTTGCTCAACAAGGTGCATACAATACAAACCGGGTGTGTTTCGTATTCCTCGAAGATGCGATAAGGTTTTGATCGATTCTAAGCGATCACAGAGCAGTACTGATTTCCATACTGATATGACTGATTGATAAGATACATATGCTGATATACCTTGCCAGTCCTTTAATATGAATCGTCTTCAAAGGGGCTGCTAATGTGTGGATGAGTTAGTGTGTCGATACAAATGGTACATGTTTAAAAAATTGCTTGCAAGAGGTGAAAGCCGAAAAAGAAATTGGTTCTTCCAGTAAGGCGATTAAAGGAACCTCTTTACTTTTTGGCAAATTTACAAACTTGAAAAAAAAGTTTTAGATTAGACATTTTTTGTTTGCAAATGTTCGTTGTAATTATGATATTTGCGATGAAACACTAGTACTGAATATTGACTATGTTTGAACAATTTATCTAGTATATGCATCTTTTGACGATTTGAACAGCTGAACATTATAAAGCGTAACAAACACGAAACGATTAAACAATGTGGAGAGTTCTGTAATTTTGTGACATCACGTCAATTGCTTATATTAAGTATAAAGGACAGCAATACATATGTGGGCACGGATGGTCGAGTGGATTAAGTTTTGGAAGTTTACTTCAAGGGTCAGTGGATCGAGTCCAGATTAGGATTACCTTTTTTCGTTCGTTAATTTTTAGTTGGTCGCGTTAGCGGCCAGCTAAATTTACAGAGCATATTTTGCAAATCAGTATGTGCTTAGAAGCCTTAAGTACGGTAAGAACCACAACTCACTCTGCAAGGGACGATTACCGCTGCCTGTCTGCAGCAGACGACAAATAATTCTGCTCTAGCAGTGAGTGTATATACCCTCTAGCAGTGAGTTTATATACCAGCTTGTAAGTCGACATTGGCCAGTCTAGTGTTTATCATTGAAATCTGTACATATTGGCTGCTTTCAGGGAAAACGGGGCTTAATGCACGTCAAATAAGATTAGCCTGTGCACACTGATTAGCCTGTGCAATGCGCACAAGCTAATCAAGGACTACAACAGCGAACAACTTCAGTGCCTTCAGCGCTTTGATATTCTTTTATTACTGGAACTTTTTAGTTCCAGTGTACACATTCATCAATTGAAAGCATTTATTCCCAAACTTCAATATTTGCCAGTTTTACATTCGCGGAGAGTTTTTTTTAAATATGTTTGCCGTAACATGGCAAAAGTTTAATCCACCATTTACACTTACCGTTATGGAATAAGTGCCAATTAGTGAACATAGTTGTTGGTATTTGTTATCAACTAGTTATGTATCGTGTCCTTTGCTTGAATTTGTAATTTTAAATAACAATTAAGTCTAGATTTATTCTGATTTTATTAGGTCGCTCAAGTAAAGTAAACCAATCGCTCTTCGCCTCGATAGGTGCGACACTAGCTGCGCCGATCATGTTTTATGACTAACAAAAACACTATGAGGTTTTGAGTGCAGACCACAAGGAAGTGCAAATCACTACCGATCATAGGTTCACATGGATGATTGATTTATTTTGAACAGCTTATTCTATATGAAGCATTGTCGATGTACTTCGGCTTAACGTTGGATGCAATCTTAGCATTATGAATAATCTTGACATGTAATTGTGTTAATTCATACATAAAAAGTTAGAATTAATCGAATGTCACGGTATATTGGTTCACATAACAAGCGTTGTTGTTTATGATTTCATGAAGGTCTTTTAGAGAATTAAATTAATTTGATGATGTTATTTTCGGTGAACTTTTACACATGTAGTATATATTTTAAAACATGGTTTGTACCGATTGTTTTTAGCGCACCTGTCACGAAGTGACATGATGAGCTTATGTGACCGTGTGATGTCCGGCGTCCGTATGTGCGTGCGTCAGTGCGTGCGTGCGTGTGTCCGTCAACAATTTGTTTGTGTAGACAGTAGAGGTCACATTTTTCATCCAATCTTTATTAAATTTGGTCAGAATGTTTATCTTGAAGAAATCTGGGTTGGGATTTATTTGGGTCATCTGGGGTCAAAAACTAGGTCACTAGGTCAAATAATAGAAAAACCTTGTGTAGACAATAGATGTTACATTTTTCATCCAATCTTTATGAAATTTGGTCAGAATGTTTGTCTTGATGATATCTGGGTTGGAAATGTATATGGGTCATCTGGGGTCAAAAACTAGGTCACTAGGTCAAATAATAGAAAAACCTTTAACAGCATAATTAATTGTTTTTCACG
The DNA here is from genome assembly GCF_020536995.1 of Dreissena polymorpha. NCBI lineage: Eukaryota > Metazoa > Mollusca > Bivalvia > Myida > Dreissenidae > Dreissena > Dreissena polymorpha. The sequence goes on along the minus strand of NC_068355.1, from coordinate 105,129,048 downwards.
TAGTGTATAATAATAATTTATATATCAGATTAAAGAGAATAAAAAATTCTTTGTTATGTTTTTTATTTCATGAAAATCCATAAAGGATAAGTGTTAGTAATCGTTGCTTAATTATTGAACAATGCGGATTATCGGTATTGATTTTTTTCCTGATAAATGCCGTCCCAGATATTAAACTCTTTCAGCTGCTTCAATACATCGCCGTGTTATTGACCTGAAAAATTGATACGCAGTCGGCAATAACAACTATTAGAACCGGTCATCGAGACAAAGGAATATTACTGGTGTGAAAACAAAACAATGGTGTAATCGTACATCGTAGCGGCTTAAATAAACAATTACATCTGATTATCTGATTAAAGATTAAAGATTGCTGCCGATTTACATCAATTTGAGTAAAAGTCGTTAGCGAATTATCAACTTAGTCACACAATTAACGTAAGTAAAGAAGTTGATAATTTCATAATTTGTTTTAATTTCGAGAAGTTCGTAATGTTGTTATGATTAAAGGCTATACTTTAATGTGTTACAATTGTGAATGATGACAGATGAACGGGCATAAAACCCTTGACATTTTCGGGTATAAAGTGTCGGAAATTGCGACTGTTATTATGGCGACCATAGGCAATAAGCGTCCTTTGGACTCTGACGAATCTAATGACCCGGTCTCAAAAAATCTAATCTGATAATAGATCATTCAAAGATGTTTGGCTTTCGGAATTCAAGTGGTTAGATTATAATGCAAAATCAAAAACGATGTATTGCAAAATATGCATACAGTTTCAAAAATCAAATTCATTCACATCTGGGTGTAGTATGTAGAAAAAAGACAACATTTCAAAACACGAAATATCAAAAGGTAATAAAAAAGAATGACAATCAATATTAAAATGTTTATACATTAATATATGAATAATATATTAAAAATAACAATAATATTTTGCTAAATAAATATAATAAATATTTATTGACACTTTTCAAAATGAGCTTTTTGTTTTGAAATTAAGCATATTTGATTTTGTTTATTTCATATCACTAAGAGGCCTCACAAGCTTCTAGTTGTAAAACATCAATGACAAATGCGCAGGCTGCAGCAATATCCAAAAGTGAAGCAGCTGTAGTGTCGGCTATGACTAATGTGTACTTTGCTGCACAACATACTCTCGCATCATCCAGACCTGAACAGATTGTGTGTATTGCAGGTAAAAAATAAATAAAACATCTTTACCACAAATTTGATGTATTTTAAATTGATTGATAATTTTTTTTTGTAAGTTTGCTAAAAATATTGAGCAAAATATATTTGTAATCATAAATTATATTTTCAGGTTGCAAATTTGTATTTATAAATTTTCAGGGTGCAACCCAGCTCAATGACCTTCGAGTTGACAGCCACACGTCATATGAACACAGCTCCAGTGTGTCGGAATTTCAAAACTGTATGGCATACGTTCTGAGGAGTGATCTTCTCCAGAAGATACAGATATCATGCAAGTACAGTATCACGATCGATGAGAGCACAGACATTTCAGTGAAGCAAAATTTAGTGACCTATGTTAGACTTTTGGAAACTGATGAGTTTGGAATGGCTTTGCCACATACTTACTTTTTAGGTGTGGCTGTACTTCATTGAGCAAATGCAGAGAGCATACATGAGAATGTAGTTAATTTGCTTGGTAGAAAGGGAATTGGCATTCAACATTTATGTGGGGTGAGCACTGACGTGGCTTCTGTAATGGTTGGGCGAAATTCTGGGGTAGGCACCCATCTGAAGCGTGCAGTACCAGGTGTGTTGGCAACATACTGCATAGCACATCGGTTGGCATTGAGTTGTGCCGGGGCAGCCGATACCATTCCATATTAGGTGAAATACCAAGAGATTCTGAATTCTGTTTATAAATTCTTTCAAATTCTCCAAAATACATGTCTACTCTTTCGCAAATTCAGATGGTACTAAATGGGGGAACCAAGAAGTTCATAGAAATGTTTCACACTATGTACTTTTATAAATGGTTTGTTGTAAACTGTTTCTTTTTGTTATGCACATATGATGATTATAGTAATAAACATATTAAAGCTTCGTTTTGTAGTTTATTCTTTAACACCCCTTAGCCTAGACTTACAACAGGTGGTTCCGAATGCTGTGCTAAAACTTTGGCTACAGTTTCTAAAATTTGGCTACACAAATTTCCATTTGGCTTAAATGTTGGCTACAGAAATTTTTGGGCCCTGTTTGGATTGTATTTGGGTCATCTGTGGTCAACAACTAGGTCACTAGGTCAAATAATAGAAAAACCTTGTGTAGACTATAGAGGTCACAGTTTTCATCAGACTTTAATGAAATATGGTCAGAATGTTTGTCTTGTTAAAATCTGGGTTGGGATTGAATTTGGGTCATCTAGGGTAAAAAACTAGGTCAAATTAAAAAAAAACTTTTGTAGACAGTAGAGGTCAAAGTTTTCATCAAATCTTTATGAAATTTGGCCAGAATATTAATCTTGATGAAATCTGGGTTGGGATTGTATTAGGGTCGTCTGGGGTCAAAAACTAGGTCACTAGGTCAAATCATAGAAAAACTTTGTGAAGACAATAGAGGTCATAGTTTTCATATGATCTAACTGAAATATGGTCAAAATGTTTATCTTGATAATATCTGATTTTGGATCGTATATGGGTCATCTGGGGTCAAAAATTAGGTCACCGGGCTAATTCTAGTAAAACCTTGTCTAGATGAAAGAGGTCACAGTTTTCATCACGTCTTAATGAAATTTTGTCAGAATGTATTAATTAATGAAATTTGGCTTTGGATTGTATATGGGTCTAATAAAATTTAAGTTCATGAAGCAAGGTTAGTCAGATGAGCGATTTAGGGCCATCATGGCCCTCTTGTTTTTAATTCTATCTGCTTTTACTATCATAGAAAGTACCAGATGTCGTCTATACTTTCTAATATCGCGTGCTTCGCTGGCTTCAATTACGTGCATGCTAAAATGCGACGCAGGAGTGGCTTACTATGCTAATGTGTGGCGCTGAAGATTAGGTCAAGTGACCGGTTTGAAACCCGATCTGATCCTTTTGTTATAGCTCGCCGTTACGGAGCTGATAAGTGATCCAGGTCAGATTTCATCCGAGCCGCATTGACAGAGTGCATTTGTAACGCAGGTGGTGGTATGCAGGGGCACTTCATTATTACTTTTACTTCCTATCTAAACGGGGATTTTGAGTACAGTCTTAACATTTAGTTTTTTGGGGGGTATTTTAAAAAATGCCTTGATCCAGATTGTCTTTTTAATGTCATCTGCTTATCTTTGTTAAACCATAATTATACATTACATCGTATTAAATGAACCTTAGCGATGTCGTTTGATACGTTCAGTATGATAACTAAACATACGTGTAGTATGATAACTAAACATACGTGTAGTATGATAACTAAACATACGTGCAGTATGCTAACTAAACATACGAGTAGTATGATAACTAAACATACGTTTAGTATGATAACTAAACGCATTTACTTTTGCGATATAATACATTGGTTTTATGTTAAACGCGCTATTTATTAGTTAATGATTTTCTTCATTTAAGTTGCTTATCAAAAGGTAATCGGATAGATGATTGAATTTAATCAGGTAAGAAAATGTAATGCCTCAAACGATTAAGATTTGTGGATAAGATTGTTTGCATTAAAAACAAGAAATGTGTTTGTAAGAAACACTATGTCCCCTTTTGCGCCGCTTTGATTTAGTTTTTTTTTACCTTTGACCTTGAAGGATGACCTTGACCTTGACCTTTTACCACTCAAAATGTGCAGCTCCATGAGATACACATGCATGCCAAATATGAAGTTGCTATCTTCTATATAGCAAAAGTTATTGCAAAATGTTAAAGTTGGCACAAACCAACAGACAGACCAACAGACAGTGCAAAAACAATATGTCCCCCACTATAGTGGTGGGGGGACATAAAAATCCAATTGTTAATATATTCATTTTATTGCACAATTTGTTAGGAAATTTCACAAGTAGAGAGGAAACCGCGTAATCTAAATTGATACTCGGTGGTTTTCCCGTGATGCCTTGTAGATTTAATGCACATTATGTCGAGTAATATGATGGTAAAGCAATCCCGAAATTCGACTATGATCTTCTAACCTCTGGCTTTTATTTCATTCTGGGGCGTGTCAAAGCCGCAGCTGTGAGTGCCAACGTGAACTTGTAAGTCGTCGGCGAAATGAGCTGGCTAAATGGTTACAACGTACTGGGAAATTGTCATTGATAAAGCAACTAAGAAAAGTGAAGCACGTGGCAAGCGTGTAGTGCTCGATAAGTTTTACGATGACCTTGTGAGTGGTAACAGCTTCTTTTTTCATGGAACGTTTTGAAAGTTTGAACAGTTGTGAGCAAATATAGTTGAATGCATGGTTTTTATGGGCAGTATTGAATATAAAACAATAAGGTCATACAGTGTATAAAAAAGCAAATGACAAGAATTAACGAGACGACGTTTTCCAAGTCCAATTGTTCACCACATTTATGACACATGGCAGAGGGTGGTTAAGATGGTGAGACGTGTTGAAAGATAACGTTTGATGTACAATAATTGTATGTGTATACTAATTTGAACACCAGCCTCTCCCGATAGCTATACCAATTCAGGGCATACAATAATAAGTTGCAATACTATAAATTACGTTTTCATTTGTTTGATGTTTGGCAGATACTGTTATGTAGGTATTTTCACGGTTAAAATGTACACTGTATTTGAATCAAGTATATAATTTTAAAAAAGCCGACCCTCGATGAATTATTTATAAAAATCACCGTGAGTGTTTACTTGTTTGTTTCATATTCACCGGGTGAAACACCGTTTTCGGCGACTTGCTTATGTTTCCGTTCGTTGGAGTATTTGCCTTTTTGCCACTTAGTATCCGTCACACAGTTAGAGATCTAGATGCCATTTTGAATTAAATGATGTTATAGATGGTACAATAACCCTTTTTATGTTATTTTTATTTTTCTTAACTTGTAACTGCCTTTAAAAAAACTCAAGCTGATAAGGCTTATCAAGATAAGGTAATACAAAACATTTGTTCCCTTCACGAGGAGGCAAAAAACTGGAATTATCTGGTTAACCGTCAGCAGCCACTATCAAAAAGATACCTCGCGTGGAATTATCCGGTAAACCGTCAGCAGCCACTATCAAAGAGATACCTCGCGAGTTCGCCCTGGTTTCGAATTGTTGTGTTATACATGTAGTCATATAACACCCAATATATTCCCATAAGAATCGCAAATTAAGCCATTATTTAAATAGGAATGCTTCTCCCGTTCATCAAATCCATAGGCACCCATCCGACGTTTTGATTGAACAAGAGTTGCAGTAGTTTGAATATTATCTGTTGTGAAGGCGTTCGCAGAGACTTTTTGACGATGCTACGAAGCGGCTCGTCTAAGTTATCATACCATGAACAAATTCTTCACAATGGCGACCTATGTAAAAGACCGAGCCAGTCCGATTGAGATAGCTCGATTTTTCTAATCGGCATACCTCGCTGATTATCATTGATAAAAGGTTAAGGAAGCTCAGCTATAAATAGGACTGCATATTGTGGGACAAAGAATAATAGTTTGAAAACGTTAATTTAAAATCAGTTATATTCAATCCATTATATGTTTATAGATCAATGAAACATCTGTGCATTTTCTGTATTGTATTTGACATTTGTCGTGATTCTGTAAATAAATTGCGAATGAAAACGTGTAAAAGTAACGTTTAATGCGATCATGAGTGCAAAGATAACGAAATATTTCGAACCTGCCATTTGTAAACGTTAAAGCGAGTATGGTATACAAACAGAAAACAGCCTCGAAACATCTATGAAACTCGCTCTTGTGCGTGCTCTCTCATTTTGCATATTTAATAAACTTTTCAAACAGAAATTACAGAGGCACATCAGTGCACACACTTTGTTTGATAATTCATTCGTTTGTTGGATATTGTTTTCTGTTTTAAACACATATTAGGTCATATCGCGGAGATTTAGTTAACCTTACCATGACTGTGTTCATGGGCGAACTCACGTATTCAAGTCGTATTTGACTATGTGCTCAAACCTTCTTTCAGGAATCATCATGAAATTATTGCCATACTTAACGAACAAACGTGCCTAAGCTTACTGAATTAGAGAAAAACAATTATCATAAGAGAAATTTTTTATGTCCATGCACATGAGCATGTGAAATCACGTCCGTAATCAAACCATCATGAACTTAGGAAAGGAAACAACGAAATATAAAGTTTGGTATGATATACATGTGAAATTTAAGAGCATGGTGTAATTAAAGAGCATGTCAAGTTTTGAATATATCTGTTACGTAACGTAATGTTATAACCCACAAACATTTTACTGTAAGTTAACATATCGTTTTTTTAAGATAAGCGGTACAGAAAATACACGTCGAATATCTTTTTAAAGATATTTCTTGTTATATTTGATCGATAACGTAACCCGCATCCCAGTTTCGCTGAATGGGTCAAATTCCCCACGGGTACTACTTTCCCGCATTCTCATTTTTTTCGAACCCAAAATTTTTCAAACCCAATTCTTTCATTCCCAATTTTTTTTCGTACCCACATTTTGTTTCGTTCCCATTTTTTTTGGTACCCAAATTAAGTTATTTCGTGACCAAATTTTTTTTCGTACGCAAAATTTTCGTATCGACATACACAATTGTGGTGATGTATATAAACTTAAATTGATGCTTTTATATCCATCCTCTTCAAAAGCATCGTCACACCAGTACTGTCAGTACTTTGATTATATACACGGTGTTTAAGTTGGCGCGTGATATAAGCGCAGATTACTTCATTATGTTGAAGCACAGTTATAGTTATTATTCGTGTATATGTTCGCTTGTTTGTGTAGACCGATAGTACTGGGACAGAGCATTATGGTATGAGGCTGCGGTACAGTTGAGCATATCCGAGAAAAATTTTGCTGGTTGAATGCGATTTCCCAGTGACTCTCTAACAAATATACCATGCCTTGGCGTGATGTAGATCTGTACAACATTATTAAAGCGGCCATGATTACATAATTATGAGCCGTGCTCTGTGAAAAGGGGGTTTAATACATGTGCGTAAAGTGTCGTTCCAGATTTGCCTGTGCAGTTCGCACAGGCTTTTTAGGGACGACACTTTCTGCCTAAACTTGATTTTTGCTTAGAAGAGACTTTCTGTGAACGATAAAAGCGGAAAGTGTCGTCTATGAATAGCCTGTGCGCACTTAACGCACTTGCTTAAAACCCCTTTTTCACAGAGCGCGGTCAATATGCTCAGAATGGCATCTTATACTTCATGTCATCACTCCACATGCTGTGTATATTATGAAATAAAATCAGAAATGATCTAAAGTGCACTTTTCATTCATCAACATTATAATATTATATTACAGCGACATGATTCTATTTGTCTGTGGTCTTGTATTGTTATAGAGGTCATCGTTCATGATTCGCTCAACGGTTATAAGCGTTTTATTTCCTCTGGGACATTAAAGGGATCTTTTCACGCTTTGGTAAATTGACAAAATTGAAAAAAGTTGTTTCAGATTCGCAAATTTTCGTTTTAGTTATGATATTTGTGAGGAAACAGTAATACTGAACATTTACCATGGTCTAATATAGCCATTATATGCATCTTTTGACGATTTTAAAACCTAAAAATTATTAAGCGTTGCAACGCGAAACGATTGAATAATTTGGAGAGTTCGTTAAATTTTGTGAAACTACGAAGATTGTTTATATAAGGTATAAAATACGTCAAGGATGTGTACTCGGCGGAATAGCTCAGTAGGCTAAAGCGTTTTTACTTCAGGACTCTGGCAGGACACCAGGGGTCACTGGTTCGAAACCTGCTCCGGGCAATGTTCTTTTCCTTTTTTTAATTTTATTCTTGATTTTTTACTGGAGCTTTTACGATCCAATGTTTACATTTATCAATATAAAGCATTTAATGAATAAGTTAAAAAATGCCAAAATCTGTGAAAAGGCCCCTTTAACGGTATATGGTTATTGTCAGGCATGCGTGTTGAGGAATATTGCATTATATTTAAGGGGTGTTGCTGCAGTTTTGCTGATTTTTTTCCATCTAATAACTTTTGCTCAAAATTTTTATTCAAGTACTACATACAAATACTATATGAAAAATGAAATAAAAACATAGGGTCACCGGCCTTGTTTTGATTTTATTCACCATAATATAACATGTACTTTTTCATTAAAACTGAAAAATCTCTAATTGCATAAAAATGATTAATAACCTATGAAATTGGCAACATGTAGATATTATATAAGCTAATATATATCATATACCATTTAATTAAAACACAAACAACCAAAAAAATGGAGAACACAAGTTAAATTTGAAGTAATTTAATTTTTAAAATGTTTATGTCACCCAAAAAAACATTAATTTTTTACTATTTTAACCACAAAAATGGAATTTAAAAAAGTTCTATCTAATAACTTTTTGCGAAACTGCTCAAATATGTTCATCTACGTATTGTTATCATTAAACAAAAATAAAAAAAGGGGGTCACCGTACTTTTAACAGAGATTTTTTTGTTTAACTATCCCTACCGTCTGTGTCAAATTTCATACAATACAGCAATTAGGCGAAACCCAAGTACCGGTACATAGACTGTTAGAGATATGCAAAAAATTATATATAGTTTACAATCTTAATTGGGATCACAACGGCTTACTAAAAAACAACAACACTAATACAATATTTAATCACAAACATAAGACCATACAGTATCAAACTCGACCTTAAAGGGATCTTTTCACGCTTTGGTAAATTGACAAAATTGAAACAAGAAATATCTTTAAAAAAAGATATACGGCGTTGATTGTGGTCGATGTTTATGAACGATCAAAAGTTATCTCCATGAGATAAAAAGTAGCGGATGCCTTTTTTCTGCCCAGTTCTTAGCTACATCATAAGCAAATCAATTACGGGGTGTTGCGCCAGATTTCGTGGCTTATTTTGCTTTATGTGATATTATTGCTCAGATATCTATATTTACAGAATAGAAAAACACAACATGAAAATAAACGAGTGCATATAGGTCAGCCGGCAATACTCGAATCTTATTTAATTGAATAATTATAGTATAGTGAATTATTGTGCTCATGCTTAATAAACTGGTCTAAATGGATAAAAATTTCTAATTAATTTTATCAAAATTGGTCCTTATCATGCAAATGTTGAAACCATATTAAAAATCGATGATTGACATACCACAATAATATCGCCGAATATCTTTATTTAGTATCTTTCTGTTCAAAACAGACTTCAAGTGCACAAAGTTTACGAGACGGCGTTTATATAAAGATTTCTGCAACTGACCGCAAACTGACCTTGATACCTTGCGGATTGAATGCAATGCATTACAGTCACTACGTTATTGTCAGTAAGACCGGTGTAACACAATGATCGCAACCCCTTCTGCGAACTCCGGTGATGAACTGTATATAAACTCTGACTTTCACAAATGGCCGCTTTTGCGCTGGTAATTCTCTGAAAATAAAAGGTGAACGCACAAACTGTATTTATTTGGAAAATTGATTGTAAAACTGTTCTATCTATTGAGCCTTTTCATTAGAGATAAAAAAATTTCATGCAGTAAAACAGTGTTACAAAGACGCGGATATGTTTCCAATGTTCTGGTGTTATACTCAAATCAGCCAATGGAATAAATGAAGTGTATTCATTCGTACCTAGCCGCGGGAAATTTTATTTGAGTATTATTGGACACTTACAAAGGTCAAGTCAGGGTGAAAAGCTGGCTTAATACAGCTTACGCCGAAAAAATTGTTTCAGAATCACACATTTTCGTTTTAGCTATGATATTTGTGAGGAAACAGTAATACTGAACATTTACCATGGTCTAATATAGCCATTATATGCATCTTTTGACGATTTTAAAACCTAAAAATTATAAAGCGTTGCAACGCGAAACGATTGAATAATTTGGAGAGTTCTGTTTTTGTCGTTAAATTTTGTGAAACTACGAAGATTGCTTATATAAGGTATAAAATACGGCACGTATGTGTACTCGGCGGAATAGCTCAGTTGGCTAAAGCGTTTTTACTTCAGGACTCTGGCAGGACTCCAGGGGTCACTGGTTCGAAACCTGGTCCGGGAAATGTTCTATTCCTTTTTTAAATTTTATTCTTGATTTTTTACTGGAGCTTTTACGATCCAATGTTTACATTTATCGATATAAAGCATTTAATGAATAAGTTAAAAAAATGACGAAATCTGTGAAAAGGCCCCTTTAATCATCAATAACAGGGACTTGTTGACAGATTTCGGCATGTTTTAAAGTTTCTGATTAAATACTTTAAATTGATTAATGTAAACAACAGGACTAAAGAGCTCAAGGAATAAAACAAGAATGAAATAAAAGAAAGAAAAAAAGAATAAAAAAAAGTTAACCGCACCTGGGATCGAACCACTGAGTACCTATTATGAACCTACTCGGTCATTAATTTGTTATGATTCTGATAACAAAATTATTGGGTTGTGATAATAGCATCGGTGTTGCTATAAATATATCCTCGGTTAAATAAACTGCCGCAACACCCCTTAAGACAAAAAAACACAGAAATATAAATGCCCCATGTGGGATGATAGAAACAATTAAATGTCTTTTTATGTAATTTATTGAATTTTCGAGACGCTTCCACAGTTAAGTTTCTGTTGTAAATATACAAAAGAATCTTTCAAGCGAATTAAAATTCAGTTCTCGAATATTCTAAGACACTATAAAATAAGGGTTGTGGTGGTTTCTTTTTAATCCAGTACTTTACGTGTATAACGTACGAAAGATGTTTGATAACTCGATATATATCGACTTGTTTACCTAAATAACTCATTTTCTCAAGCATTATTTCTTGAAAACACTCCTGGTCTGTTACCTGTCATGGGTTTTGTTTTTCATGATAATTCATGATACTCATCAACAATGTGTCAATTAACATATTGACAAAAAACACTACAATGCCGATACCATGTCAAATAACGAACTGGAAATCAGACGTTTCGAAAGCAAAACGGCATCCATAGAAAGAAACAACGTCCCGTATTATTTTCTGCCTAAATAAGTCTCAAGGCGATTGGCGCGTTTTCTTCAAATGGCATCATTCGACACTGAATCTCCAGACTGCGGACGTATGATGAGTTGCAATAACGATCGCGAATATAGCAAATGGATGGAGTGTTTGTTTCGCCGGTAATTTCAGACAAATTGGAGAAATGTTTTTACCTTTTGCCATGTAACCTGCGTCTGACTGTCAATTTAATCTTCGATTGATCGCAGACCGTTGCGTGTTTACAAAAATAGGCAATCGTGCTCCCGTGATCAGTGTGTCATATAATTGAGCTATTTTTGTTTTATCGGTTGTGCGGATGTGTATAACCGTTATTACAAACTATTTTATAAATAATAGTGCACCGATATAGAATGTAATGATGCTTTCTATTCGAATTTTAATAATTTATAAATGTGTACCTATGGTAAAATACTGGCAATGTCAAATGTTTTATGCATGCGACCATAACAAGTTGAAACTAGAATTGGTGCGGCAAAGGCCGACGCTTATCCCCACGCCGCATAGATGTTATATTAAAAGGCAATTTTGGGTGGACAAGGCCTCCACCCAAGGCCTATGTTGGTGTGGCCCCGGGGTGGGTAATGTGGACATGGATGGTCGAGATAGACCGTGTTGTTTTAAGAGAAGTTCAGTATTAATTTGAGGTAAATTGGTAAATAAATGGAGAAGTTATGTTAAAACAAAATTTTGGGTACGAAAATTTTGGGTACGAAAAAATAATGCCAAAAAAGCATGGCTACCATGAGGAGAGACAATTGTCCGTGGCTATAATAACACAATTTAAACCTTCTATAAATCATATGTTGAACCCACTCATAATGAACCTTGCTAGGAATATTATAAAACAGATGTGATGTTACCGATGAACTGATTACAACAGTTTACATCTTTGTGGCTATGGTGAGCGCCTCGGGGTATGTTGGTCCTCTTGTTTGGTTATGTCCTTGGTTAATTACTGCTACTCCACATTTACACAGCTGGTGAAACTCGAAATTCTAGAGTGACTGCAACATATTACGATCACAATTCCACGCAGAATTGCGATGCCAGCCCTGACGACACTCGTATCATCTGTTCGATATAGTTCTGACTGCTCTTTGACGTACAGGTTTCCGCAAACTGCCAACACATTACAAACTTCCAAACGTCCCCTTTTGACATGCTTTGCTTTTATCATTGAGGTTAGTTATTGAAATGAGACTGTTTATTAGATGAGTAAATCTCACAGTTGTTGAACAAATCCAAACTAATAATAGTGCCAGGGGTTTATTAGCTATTATTGTCCGATTTACGGTTTAGTGCAATCTCATAAGTTCAAACCTATTCTTATAACTAGGCAAAGATGGTTCGTAATTACAGATAAAACCCACCACATTTCCTATCGCGAAGCAAACTACATATTAATTGCATTACCGTTATCAATTACAAACTCTTTGAATGTTTTCCAACTTTAGACAAATAAAACTATTTAAACATCCGAAATAATATCGACGTTTGTTTTCGTGTGTCTCTAATAACAACAAACGCAACTCACCTAGCAGTTAATATAAAACGGTCGGCCATTTGTTGACATTGTAAACATTTTTTATTCTAAGTTTTGTTGTTTTTTTTTGCTCACCTAAGCACAATGTGTTATTGGTGAGCCTTTGGGGTCGCCTTTTTTCGTCATGCTGCGTGCGGCATCAAAATTTGTTAACACTCTAGAGGCCGCATTAATTGTCATATCTTTATGAAATTTGGTCAGAAGAGTTGTGCCTTTGATATCATGGACTAGTTAAAAATGGTTGTGGTTGGTTGAAGAACATGTTTGCCAGGGTTCAAGGCATTTTCCATATATGGCTAAAGTAAAAACTTGTGAACACTCTAAAATTCACATTTATTGTCCAATCTTCACGAAAACTTGGTCGAAACATTTGTTTTAATGATATCTTGGATGTGTTCGAAAATCGTCCCGGTTTGTTATAAACATGGCCGCCAGGTGGCGGGAAAGTTTTCCTTATATGGCTATAGTAAAATCGTGTAAGCATTCTCAAAGTTACATTTGTAGTTCACTCGTCATAAAACTTGTACAGAACATTTGTTCTGACTTATGATATATTGGGCTGCACATAGAGGTCAGTTCCTTTGTATCTCAGGTGAGCGACATTTGGCCGAGCGACATTGGGCCTTTCAGGCTCTCTTGTTTATCTCAATAGTTTATGGTTAACGATCATTCCAACTCTTATAACCATGCAGTTGCCATAGTCAAAACAGTACTGCCATCAACATTTTTTTCAATTCTAAGTTTTGTTCCAAATTTCGGACAAATACATTGCACAACATTAGTGAGCTCATATACAGTATACACAAAATTAGTGAGCGCATATACAGTGAATATACCTACAATTAGTAAGCGAATAAACTATATCATTATATGCACAAAATGAATGAAACACAAAATATGTTGGCGCATACACAGTATGCACACAATTAGTGAGCTTGATTATACAGTACACATAACTTGGTGAGCACATATACAGTATACACAGTATGTTGGCGCATAAACAGTTTATACATACATGTAATTTAAGTTCTCATATACAGTATATACACAATGAGTTAACGCGTATACAGTGAGTATACACAAAAACTGTGCGCACATATACAGTATGCACACAATACGTGAGCTCATATACTGTACACACAAAATTAGTTAGCTCATATACAGTATACACACAATTAGTGAGCTCGTATACAGTACAAACAAAGTGAGTGAGCTCATTTGAAGTAAACACACTATTACAATAGTGAGCTCATGTGCAGAATGCATAAAGTAAGTGAGCTCATATACAGTATACATAAGATAAGTGAGCTCATATAAAGTATGCACAAAATTAGTTAGCGCATATACAGTATACTCAAAATAATTGCGCTCATAAAAAGTATACACAATAAGTGATCGAATATAAAGTGAGTATACACAAAATTAGTGTGCGCATATACAGAATACACACAGTTAGTGAGCTCATAATTATACAATAAGCATGAAATGCGTTCGCTCATATAGAGTATACACAAAATGAGTGCGCTCATTTACGGGTTTACGGCGCATGTAGATCTGAGACGTAATGTTTCGCTTCAAAACGGGATTGAAACATAACTTTCTTGGCTAATTAATGTTATATAAACATATGTGTTAATTATAACAAATATCATATGTTAGCACATGTTCCAGTTGCAGCCTCCGCCTTACTGTGCCGAGAACTCAGCTTCTTCATTACAACACCTCACGCCGCAGCGAAACCGAGCTATGACATACATAGACCATCATTCCATGATGTTGATCATTAAACATGTTTTTTTAAAGATCTGTTATGGTAAAATAATCAGTGTTTTCAAGTGATCAGCTGCGAGTTCCGCAGTTATACGTTTTCAAGCGCACTTTCTTGTTAATTAATATGAGCGTACGCAATTTTGTAAAGGATGTTGGTTATTATAGCTCGCGCGCTCTTGACATTTTGGCACTCACATATTTAAAAGTGCATTACATAAGTTATTCTAAAGATGAAATTATAAACTGAAATAATAAACTATTAACAGAATATACACAGACATATTTGATTTTTATTCTTCAACGCGTAAAAATTACTTAATCGCCGATATTCAGCCGACATTTGTTTCAGCCAAAACTCCTTCCAGAATTATTATTTCCACTATACCGTATTCAGCTGAAAAAGTTTGAACACAGGTTCGTTCAAGAGCAGTTCAATACTATCAATATGCGGGACTAAATATATTATAGTGAAAAACATAAATAAAACAGACAAAAATTGTTCAGCCGAAACTGGTCGCAGCAAAAGATGCCATATTACATTCATTTTAACAGTAGTGAGGTCATTCAACTGTGAAATTCATCAAGCTGTAAAAGAGAAGTAGAGAACATAAAATTGTTGTACATGTGGTTTGTGTATTGCTTTGTTGATGTCACCCTTTGGGTCATAAAAAAACACGAACCAAAATGTAGTTTTGGTGGTGATTATTATGATATCATGATGGCGGTGGTTAAGATTATTATGACGATTGTTGTGTTGATGTTAGTGGTGACAAGCGATAATAACTAGTTGTGTTGATGTTAGTGGTGACAAGCGATAATAACTAGTTGTGTTTATGTTAGTGGTGACAAGCGATAATAACTAGTTGTGTTGATGTTAGTGGTGACAAGCGATAATAACTAGTATGAAAGTGGTGATAAAAACGGTCTGATGAGGCAGATGGTGGCGGTGGTGGTAGTGTTGAATATGGCAAATAATTGCAATCATTGCGGTGAGGTAAATGAGGTGGAAGCAGAAGTAACTGTTTGCATGTTTATCATGCAATAGCCAATTTCTGACATTTAAATCTCAAATACCGCAGTTACTGGAATCGATACAGCAATGCATGATGAATTACCGGCTGTATGAAACATCGATATGTATTGATCAGACATCGTCTGGTAGAATATTATTTGATTGTTGATTACCATGTATAGTGCATCGTGTACTTCAGCACATTCGTGTACATTCATATTGTCTGTTAGACCTTGTACATAACTATACAAGATTGTAAGCGCGTTT
This sequence comes from Dreissena polymorpha, assembly GCF_020536995.1. Taxonomy (NCBI): domain Eukaryota; kingdom Metazoa; phylum Mollusca; class Bivalvia; order Myida; family Dreissenidae; genus Dreissena; species Dreissena polymorpha. Next base: position 105,113,276 of record NC_068355.1, on the reverse strand, counting down.
TGTAGAATAAAAAGTCAGTAACCTCAGACTTGAGTCTGCGTACCATCCTGGTGTTGTAAATGGCTACGTAAGATCATATGGATTGTTCAGGTGCTTTATATTTATCTGCAGGCGTTAACATCAAATCAGTGTCAATTAGACGCTTATGAACCGTATAATACAGACATGCCCGGTGCACGGGTTACAACAAAACTGGTGCGCCGAGGGAATGAAAACAAACCTGACCTCAAACTGTGATGAATCTCATGAGTTTTTATAGCATATGTTGAACTATTTTTTTATGCCTCCATGATTCGAAATGTCAACGCAAGTTGATGTACGCAAGGCTCTGAGGTTATAAAATTGGTATGTAGCATTCCATAATGGTCCTCTACAAAGTTTGTTCAAATTATGGATCAGGTATCCAAATTTTGGCCCCGCGGGATCACCATTTTTAAATAAGCGTTCGGATAACCTTTTCAAAAATAATCTTATCTAAAACCGCAAAGCGCAACGTCTTCATATTAAGAATCAGAAATTATATTTATCTAAAACGGTTGGTTCAAATGGTTAACAGAAGAGGCTAAAACTGGCCCGGTACGAGGGTCACCAGTTGTACATGGATTTATATTAGAAATACATGTACAAATATTTTTGAAACCGCAAAGTCCTAGCCGCCTTTTTTATTTGGTAAAAAGTATTCTCTAGAAGTCCTCTATACAGTTTTATTCAATCTTACACTTGGTGAATACTGGCCACTCCAATGTGATCTTACTATGCCTCTCTTCGAAGAAGAGGGGGTATATTGTTTTCACATGTCGGTCGGTCCGTCCTTCGGTCCGTCGGTCGGTCGGTCCGTCCACCAGATGGTTTCCGGATGATAACTCAAGAACGCTTAGGCCTAGGATCATAAAAATTCATAGGTACATTGATCATGACTGGCAGACGGCTCCTATTGATTTTCAGGTCACTAGGTCAAAGGTCAAGGTCACAGTGACAAAATAGTAAAATGGTATCCGGATGATAACTCAAGAATGCTTACGCCTAGGATCATGAAACTTCATAGGTACATTGATCATGACTGGCAGATGACCCCTATTGATTTTCAGGTCACTAGGTCAAAGGTCAAGGTCACAGTGACTCGAATTAGTAAAATGGTTTCCGGATGATAACTCAAGAATGCGTACGCCTAGGATCATGAAACTTCATAGGTACATTGATCATGACTGGCAGATGACCCCTATTGATTTTAAGGTCACTAGGTCAAAGGTCAAGGTCACAGTGACTCGAAACAGTAAAATGGTTTCTTGATGATAACTCAAGAATAATTAGGCCTTGGATCATGAAACTTCATAGGTACATTGATCATGACTGGCAGATCCCTATGTATAATCATGGGCTTCAAGCCTAATGTATTCTGAAATAAAACCTATAACCTTATCAAGTTTAATCACTGAACCAACACACCTAGTAGATGTTATCGTGCGACTGCCTCTGTGGTCAAAGCATGCCCTTCCTCGGGACTACCAGGAGTGTAGAGTGTTTTATGGTAAATAACGTAAAAATCTCTATAATGAGAATGCGGAGAGGTGTCAGGATTGTTTCTTAGCAACGTATAATGGTTCTCTACGAAGTTTGTCAAATGTGTGTCCCTATAGTCAAACGAACTCCCAAATCACGGGTTTCGAGCATTTAACATCTGAGCTTACGTTGTTCACGTGAGCATTCCAGAAACACCAGGATCTTCTTGATTAAAGTATTGTGAAATGTTCAGGCAACAATTTAGATCAGAACTAGATCTTGATGTGATTTTCAGGGCAACTTATGTCTGCAAAATAATTCAATACACCATTATTGCACGGAACTGTTTTGAATATTGTTAGGCATTTTACTGCCTCCCCCAGCGCGCAAGGGACCAAAATGATCTGGAGCGGTAGCGTTATATTTGCTACTTGTTGATAATGAATGACTTTTTATGCCTCTTGGCATGGAGCAGTCGTTTTATTATGACGTTTATTCATAGTTTTAGTTCAATGTAGCATTGTAACATGGCGGTCTTACCAGCGAAATGATGTTTGTGTCTAAGTTTTGGTATAATTATTGAAAAATAATGACTCACTCTGGCTATTATTGCATTTTCGTATTTGATGCGTTATTTTAATTACTGATAAGAATTTTGTATGAGTCTGTTGTTCTTGGCACCCTTACTACGTGCAAGATCATTAAACTATTATGCAATATCCAGTTTTATACATTATTACGTACTTTTTTATCGGTCCTGAAGATAATCATGGTATATTTGTATCGCTAAAAACATGGCGAAATGCATCATATTCCGTGTTTCCCAGATTTTCTTACGTAGCATGGACAGTAGTCGGATGTCTGAATGTACAGTTTACAGATCGTGTACTCTGAAACCTTTATTAGTCACTTAGTGTTTCGGCTATAGGTCCACCGTGTCTAGACAGATATTAACTAAAAGTTCATCAATCATCCATCTGATGTGTAGATTAGCATAGGCAAATATTCCCTCCAAAGAACTAAATTGCCGATCTTTCGAACTTGTCCGATTTTGGAACTTGTAGATTTACCAGTTCAGCTATTCTCTAAATTACGAATATAGGAATAAAGGCGCATTTTTATTTCAACGAATTAGATTGCCAAACTTATATTAATTGTGTAACCCGAAAAAAAATATTACAAACTCCATATATTGTACAAAGATAGGCAACTGTTTCCTTAACCAATTCATGCTTTACCCAAGTTTTAACTCTGTCGAGTATGCAACATGTTCATTTGGGCCGTGCTCTGTGAAAAGGTGGTTTAATGCATTTGCATAAAGTGTCGATCCAGATTAGCCTGTGCAGTCCGCACAGGCTAATCAGGGACGACACTATCCGCTTAAACTAGAATTTTGCTAAGAAGAGACTTTCTTTAAACAGAAAATATCATGCAAGCGGAAAGTGTCGTCTCTGATTAGCCTGTGCGTACTGCACAGGCTAATCTGGGACGACACTTTACGCACATGCATTATGCCCAGTTTTCTCAGAACACGACTCATTTTATATCAACGTGGACGTTTATGTTGCCGAATTTGGCTGAGGCCATTTGAAGATTTATGGACTACATGCGAGCGTATTTAGCAAGGTTGAACTTACTTTTATGGAAGACATCATAACGGCTCCGATATGTCTGGCAAATAACCATGGCTTTCCTGTCTGGAACAATAACTGTCGTAAACAGACAAGTCGTTTCCCAAAATATTCGACCTTAAGGCTATTAGGAATAACCATTTCGAGATTGAATTGAATTTTTCATTTATACGCGTTCTCTTTTATTGCTGATCCATATTCAGTGCCTCCCCCCCCCCATTTTGAGGAACGTGTTCATTAATTTGTCAGTTGTGGTTTGTAAATCACGTTTTACGACGGTGCTCCGAGAAACAAATTGATGTTCACATGTTGCTGCGTGTCGCAATATTTTCAAAGTTAAAAGAGTCTCTGCAAATTTTAAAATTAGGTACCCAACTGTGTTGATTTTGCACGCTCCAGCTTCAATATTGTTAATGCGCTTGTGTGAAGGAACCGATGAGCACTGTTACGAATTCATTCATTTATCGTTACGTGCGTATCATGATATTGATTGTTTTATTCTATGGACCTCAACGACCATATGTGTTTATATTCATATTCGATTAACGTTTATACATGTACTTAATGCGTCGACGTATTTTAAAGCGCTAACCGTATTCTAATTATATCGTATGCTCTGTATACTATTACTCGTTACTATAAAATAACTGAATATTTTGCACATATACCATTATAAAATTTGGCATTCGGCTTTATGTATAACAAAAAAAAGAACTACGCCTTTGCGGTAACATTTGACGTCGTCTGTCTATCCAACAATCAATACTTCTCATGGGACACCAACCGTGACAGCAAATGACATTTTTTTCGGAGTTATTTCCCATTAATTGACAGCGAGATTTGAGAGCATTGTTTTCATTGTATACTCGACTGATACTTGTAACGTTCAATGTGCGATAGGTTATTACAAACACAAAGAGTTTAACATCGTACCCGCATCACTTGATTTAGAGAATAAACAAAGCCAAAATCCGCCAGCTGTATGAACTTCTCTGTATATGTTTTGTTCGTTTTTTGTATCAGTTTGGAATCTGTTAGATTGGATGAAATCTGTTTGCTTTATCAGTGAGATAATCCGAGCGAGATTATGAGAATGTCCATCACTGTCAGTTTATTTATAAACTTAAGGGCGTTTTCAGCATCATCGGAAGATATCAGATTTATGGAATTGCTAATCGCACATAGATATGGGGCTAATATGTTCTTTTAAGGCCAGTTGTTGGTCAGAGAATTAAATTATCATTGTTTCCAAATGTTAAGTTATTGCTTATTGATCATTTGATTAATTCATTGATTTGTTCAGAGTCCTGTTTTATTGTATGTCAATAAAACAGCTTATATCGAACATGAAATAAAGGAAAAAATAAAAAAGGTGACAGGGCGCTGCTTAAATTGAGAATAATCAAAACAGTATCTCATAATTTGGTAAATATTGTATGTTGTTAGTTTTTGTCACTAATATGCTTCTAACGATTTGGGCCAATGTGTATATAAATTTTATTATCTCAATTGAGCACAGCGTGATCACGGTCATGTTTACTTTGCCTTTTTTCTTTGTTCGTCGTCCGTCGTGCGTCCTGACGCGACAACATTTACCTAGATTAAAATCTTAAGGTCCTAATTATCGCATAATCGACATGAAACTTGGTAGGACCGATTTCGTTTCTATGTCAAGGATGGTTAGGTGTAAAAATTAGATTAGATCTCCATGTGAATTGAAAAAGTAACTTATAGGATTAACATTGCCAAAACTGAGGGTTGATGAAACTTTTGTATATGATTAACATTTATGTAAAAGATAAAATTCATTCACACTCAACAGAGCTGAAGTTTCACTTTATGTGCATTAAATGTTACCTCGGTCGAGTTCAGAAACTATGCCACTTGGTCAACATGAAAAAATGTGTTATGAACTTCATTCAAACGCTTCTTTCTCATGAATTAATTCATTTCATTTCATGCTATTTTTACGGTTAAACATTTATAGTTACCGTATGTTATGTTATTCTTATTTCTCTCTGCTTGCAGGGTTACCTAGGGAAATTTGGCTACCTTGCAGATGCAAGCAGAGAAGTTGGGCCGGTTGGTCTGACGTCAAAAGACGCTTACGTTGACGCAATAAAGCGTCTTCAACGTTTCGGAAACATTACGGAAACGGGTGTTGTAGATAGGCGGACTATAGAACTAATGAATAAACCCCGTTGCGGGGTCCCCGATGAAAGCACTATACCAACGTCGTATTCCTTGACGTCTGGGTTTTATCGTACACGTCACAGGCGTTACGTGCTTTCTCCGACAAAATGGGAAAAAAATGATCTCACATATAGGTATGTTTTAGTTTTATGCTTTAATTAAGAAATGTTTTACACTGATTTACAATAAATTTTTCATATTTTCTTGATTTTAACTACATTGGGCGTTTTTAGCTCACCTAAGCACATGATGTTTATTAAGAACATTTGTGATCACCTTTTGTCCGTCGTGCGGCGTCATCATTTGCCTTGTGAACACTCTAGAGGCCACAATGATTGCGCGATTTTAATGAAACTTGGTCAAAAGATTTTTCCCAATCATTTCTTCGGCTAGTGAAAAATGGTTCCAATTGGTTAAAAACCAAGGCCGCCTTTGGGCGAGGCATTTGCTTTATATGGTTATAGTAAATATTGTTAAGACTAGATGCCAGCTTTATCGTCCGATCTTCATGCAACTGGCTCAGCAAATTTGTTCCAATGATATCTTGGACGAGTTCGAAAATTGTTCCGGTTTGTAAAAATCATGGCGGCCAGGGGGTGGGGCATTTTTCCTGATATGGCTATGTAAACACACTCGATGTCACATGTATGGTCCAATCTTCATGAAGCCTGGTCTAAACATTTGATATAATGATATCTTGGGTGAGTTCTTAAATGGTTCCGATCTGAAAACATGTTTACTAGGGGCGGGGCATTTTTCTTTAAATAGCCATAGACAAACCTTGTTAACTCTAGAAGTCACATTTATGGTCCAATTATAATGAAACTTGGTCAGGACATTAGTTTAAATGATAGCTCGGCTGAATTAAAAAATGGTAATGATTCGTCGAAATATATGGCTTTTTTATATGGCTATGGACAAACCTTGTTAACACAATAGAAGTCGCATTTGAGTCTTGGTCAGAACCTTTTTTAGCTCACCTGTCACGAAGTGACATGGTGAGCTTATGTGACCGTGTGATGTCCGGCGTCCGTATGTGTGTGCGTGTGTGCGTGCGTCCGTCCGTCCGTCAACAATTTGTTTGTGTAAACAGTAGAGGTCACAGTTTTCATCCAATCTATATGAAATTTTGTCAGAATTTTTATCTTTATGAAATCTGGGTTGGGAATGTATTTGTGTAATCTGGGGTAAAAAACTAGGTCAAAAACTAGGTCAAATAATAGAAAAACCTTGTGTAGACAGTAGAGGTCACAGTTTTCATTCAATCTTTATGAAATTTGGTCAGAATGTTTATCTTGATGAAATCTGGGTTGGGATTGTATTTGGGTCATCTGGGGTCAAAAACTAGATCACTAGGTCAAAAACTAGGTCAAATAATAGAAAAACCTTGTGTAGACATTAGAGGTCACAGTTTTCATCCAATCTTTATGAAATTTGGTCAGAATGTTGATCTTGATGAAATCTGGGTTGGGATTGTATTTGGGTCATCTGAGGTCAAAAACTAGGTCACTAGGTCAAATAATAGAAAAACCGTCAACAATTTGTTTGTGTATACGGTAGAGGTCACAGTTTTAATCCAATCTTTATGAAATTTGGTCAGAATGTTTATCTTGATGAAATCTGGGTTGGGATTGTATTTGGGTCATCTGGGGTCAAAAACTAGGTCACTAGGTCAAATAATAGAAAAACCTTGTGTAGACAATAGAGGTCACAGTTTTCATCTAATCATTATGAAATTTGGTCAGAATGATTATCTTGATGAAATCTGGGTTGGGATTGTATTTGGTTAGTCAGGTTAGCGATTCAGGGCCATCATGGCCCTCTTGTTGTAATTATATCTGGACTCAGTTCTAAAATGGTTCCCGTTCGTTTAAAAATAAATTGCCGCATGCTGTTTTGGCATTTTTCCTTACAGTAAAACCATGTTAATTCTGTAGTTGATATTTTGGCGAAGTTTGAAAATGGTTTCAGAAACATCTCGGAAATTTCTGAGTGCAGTTCAGCTCCCTGAAGCCTCAGGTGAGCGACCGTGGGCCGCTGTCACTCTTGTTTAAATTTCTTTCACTTGCACATTCATGTTTCTATATTGCACGTATTTTTACACGAGGAAAGAAAATTCACAAGTCCAGATTGTCTTATAAGTGGTTATATCCTTCCCTTCATCACAGTACATGTATATTGTTCTGTAAGAGCCCATTTAAACTGTGCGCCTTAAAGTTGTTTTAATGTTTTAGGTGCCTGAAGGAGAGCAGTTATTATGCATTGTGAGAAATGATTTCATACTTCTCATTAAATGATGTAAGATATTAGAAATCCTCGAAACTATAGTTTTATTCCATTTATATAAACACATTGAACATTGTTTAACCGCAAACTGCTACAGAGCCTAATAATAACGAGTCATTCAAAGAAAGAACACTATCAGTCTAGAGAATTATGCCACGAAAAGGGCTCATTTAGGCTGGCATGGCAGAAGCATATTTACAGTTACGCTAATGGGTCACATATGGGCTGTGGCCAGTCTCTCAGCATGTTAGGGTAATTAGGGGCCATAAAACTGCACAGGGCCGGTGTGGTTTCAAGTTGCTTCCAAGTATTGTTTAACTATGTATTCTTATAATCAGTTTTGCATGTTCTCATGATATATGTTTAGACTGATAAGTTAATTAAAATACAGTAAAATATATAATTTCAAGATATTTAAAATACATGGAATATTTCAAAATTCAGAATTGATAAAAAAAATAGGTACATGTATGAACAATATGTTCTGGAATCATGACATTTGAGACATATTGCTACATTATTAATTTCAAAATGTATTATTTGCAATAAAAACAAAACAAAATATCTAGAAAAAAAACAATGTAACACAAGTTTATTCACAGATCAATGCAGTAATGATTAAGCTCACAGTGTGCATTGTTTTGCTAATCATGCTAAAATGTCACATTTTGAGATATTTTATTTGAAGTTAACACTGATATAACACTAATCTACGGGAGTTAACAAAAAATTTGCCAATCAAACAATTCAAACAATTTCCTCGCAATGTTTATTATGCACAAGGTATTAAATCTTGATTTCCAACAATTTTTGCATGTGCTTCCAGGATTTTGTAGTGAATAAAACACTGTGTAGCTGTGAAATACTAAAAACGCAGAAGGTGCCTCAGAATTGAAGTTTGGGCATACCAGCCAACTTCTTATCAACTACAATGGCCCCTTAATTACTCTAATCATGATGGGATGCTGACCACAGCACACATGAATGGGCATCTTGCCATTATCTGTAACTGTACATATGGTTGGCACTGACCAGCCTGAATGAGCGCTTTTCCTGGCATTATTCTCTGGTATTCACCGGTATTCACACTATGTAACTATTAACCCATTTATGCCTAGTGGACTCTCACATCCTTCTAAATTGGATCACTTTTTTTCAAAATTAGGGATGTCTAATATATTTATTTCTATATTTAGAATGATTCTTACAGAAATTCCTTTAAGCAAACGGCGCAGACCCTGGTGAGACGCCGCATAATGCGGCGTCTCATCAGGGTCTACGCTGTTTGCCACGGCCTTTTTTTCTAGACGCTCGGCATAAATGGGTTAATATGTAAGTACCGTATGATAAACAAAGGTTACCCATACTATAAATAAAGTCATTTTATAACGCTACAGAAGTACCATTATTATCCACTTTGTCGCATTTTCGATGACAGTCGCTTCGATAGTTTTATGCAACCACGAGAAGTTTGTCTTCGGATAGTCTCTTATTTTGCCGACAAAATCACGTGATCAATAAGGAGAATGTATATTCAACTGAAACGTTCTAAAACTCAAAGTAGCGTTAGTAAAAAAAAATAATGAAAGTTGACAGGTAGAAAGTATTGACATTTACAATAAATCACAGATTATGAATAGGATACATGGCAAACTGAAGTCGACTAGACCAGACGTTTCAGCAGTTCTAATAATATGTAGATGTTTATCCAAATTACATAAGTGTTTAAATGGTAACATTTTCCAAACGTGACGTTGTTAATTCATATTTCTTTCAAAAATCTGCAAAGCTAAACGCGTTTAAAACTATGCCAATAACGTATCCCTTTATTGAGTTATGATGTACACAACCTCGGTGCATGTTGCTCTGACTCCAGGCAGTGTGTTGGCAATATGAGAGCCCCACTTGCATGCTGTCAGAGTAACTGCTCCAATGTGATTCGCAGCCCAGACTACATGTTTTTATGAGTCTCAAATGAGTGTTTATGGAGAGAATTCCGCATCTTGCATGATACATGTGCTGAGGTACAGAGTTTTATGTGGATGAGAACAAGCATACCGTTAATGTGTTAATGTACCCATGATGTAGTTTCTGTTTGCGTCTAAAAATACGTACTGATATGAATAAATGTTAAATATATATTATTCAGGATAAAATTATCCAAATTGCTATATGCATGTTCCATGCTTGTTGACCATTTAGGATAACTTTCAAGTTAAGTAAAGTAAAACTGTATAATGCTTTTTTATCTATGCATCAATCACATGTTGAGTTCAACATGTATTTTCTACGACGTTGATCTACGATAACTGAGATTCTCAGGCGCAACCCACAAGTTCTATATGGCATAAACCCTTCAACTAATGTTCACACAAGGTCATTGTGTTTCTTCGAATCATTTATTGCCATTAATTTCCGCGTTGCCATGCTTATAAACATGCTTAGTATGTGAGTTAAAACATATCAAATATATCATATTCACGAACTGTTTTCGTATGAATTATAATAATGAGTAGATATAACCAGTTTTAATGAAGCAAGCTTGTTACAGAATCGAGCCGCGCTCTCGGAGAATCGGGCTGAGTGCATGTCCGTTAAGTATCGTTCAATATTTTCATTAAAAAAAAAACACTCTTTTATTCTAATATTTCGCCCAAATGGGTGTTTTTTTCTATGAAAATGTATATGTGTATCCCTACTGGATATGAAACTGAGTATCGTTCAATAGCTGTATATGTTTATCCCTACTGGATATGAAACTGAGTATCGTTCAATAGCTGTATATGTTTATCCCTACTGGATATGAAACTGAGTATCGTTCAATAGCCGGAATAGTCTGCACAGGCGCCACTGTCCGCCCACACTTGATCACAGGTGTGAAGGACTTAAACGAAAATTTCCATTAAGCGTAAAATTGTAGTCCTTTACTAGCCTGTGTGAAGTGCATCTTGCAATCTGGGACGAAAATTGGAGCACATTCAATTAGCCCGGGTTTCCTAAAACGTGACGCATAAACCATGCAATCGTCAAGCAGATGTGCGACACTTCACAATACCGTCCCACTTTCTTCGCCACTAGAGTTGTTTGCATATGCTTGTTTTCGAACAAACCAGGATTTCATTCGAAAAGGATCTTCAGTGGCTCTTCGGCCCTCTAGTGTCTATATTGTTCTCTGTACCCTATTGTTAAAAGCGGATGTGACCATTGATGTCACATGAAGATGCGAAATGAGTGGCTCCATTATCTTAGTTAAAGCAGACTGAAAAAAATTCCTTGTCGGCATTTTATCGCGCTTTGATCGCGAATCGCGTCGATGTAGTTCCCGTTCGGTATCCGGGGACCTTCGAGAGATTCTAGTATGGTCACGTGATAACATCTTGGTCCGGAAGAAGCTACGAATCCACGATGGGATGTGTCGTGGCTGTGTACGTGGCCGGTTTCGCACACTGGTATTGTTTAAAATGAAAAAAATATGCGGCCCGTTTTGGGGGAATCAAATCACGTGCATCCTGTCTATCAGCTAAATATGATAAATGAATAAATACTTGCAATTATGTTAGCAGCAAATGGCGGCTGCGCTCGCAAGTCTGATGCGCGTCATTCCTGAAGACCGTCAATATCACCTCATATCTTACGCTAGTTTTAGTGCAACACTGGCGTAATTTATAGCACCTTATTAAAAAAAACAACATTTTTTTCTCGTGTGAAAAGGATCCCATTTTCACGTGTTTAAGTTTGTTTGTCATATTTATGCCCCCCTTCGAAGAAAAGGGGGTATATTGTATTGCTCATGTCGGTCCGTCGGTATATCAGATGGTTTCCGGATGATAACTCAAGAACGCTTAGGCCTAGGACCATGAAACTTCATAGGTACATTGATCATGACTGGCAGATGACCCCTATTGGTTTTCAGGTCACTAGGTCAAAGGTCAAGGTCACAGTGACTCGAAATAGTAAAATGGTTTCCGGATGATAACTCAAGAATTCTTAAACCTAGGATCATGAAACTTCATAGGTACATTGATCATGACTGGCAGATGACCTCTATTGATTTTGAGGTCACTAGGTCAAAGGTCAAGGCCACAGTAACTCGATACAGTAAAATGGTTTCCGGATGATAGCTCAAGAATGCTTGCACCTAGGATCATGAAACTTCATATGAACATTGATCATGACTGGCAGATGACCCCTATTGATTTTCAGGTCACTAGGTCAAAGGTCAAGGTCACAGTGACTCGAAACAGTAAAATGGTTTCCGGCTGATAACTCAAGAATGCTTACGCCTAGGATCATGAAACTTCATGGGAACATTTATCATGACTGGCAGATGACCCGTATTGATTTTCAGGTCACTAGGTCAAAGGTCAAGGTCACAGTGACTCGAAACAGAAAAATAGTTTCCGGATGATAACTCAAGAATGCTTACGCCTAGGATCATGAAACTTAATAGATACATTGATAATGACTGGCAGATGACCCCTATTGATTTTCAGTTCACTAGGTCAAAGGTCAAGGTCACAGTGACAAGAAACGTATTCACACAATGGATTCCACTACAACTGACAGCCCATATGGGGGGCATGCATGTTTTACAAACAGCCCTTGTTTGTGTTGTGTGTGTGTCACCAACTTTCAATATATCAAGAAATCTTTGTTAAGAGATTAAAATAAGTTTGCTTTTAAAAACCTGACTTGGATTCATCCTTAGCATAAGAAGATTCGTGGTAATACATGTATATTAAACAATCTACCGGTAATTAGATTGGTCGAAGTTTTGGCTCAAAGTCATAAACTCAATGTATTAATTTCTGTCCACTCAGGCCCTCAATACAATTTCATCACATTTGGTTATCGTCCGTTCGCCGGTCCGTTCGACGTGATATTCATCAATATCAATCTAGAAAAGTATTGAAGGGATTCAAATGATAATTCTCATTGCCATTTTGTTGATGATGATGATGATGATGATGATGATGATGATGATGATGATGATGATGATGATGATAGTGGCTGTGATGATGATGATGATGATGATGATGATGATGATGATGATGATGATGATGATGATGATGATGATAGTGGTGGTGGTGGTGATGATGATGATGATGATGATGATGATGATGATGATGATGATGATGATGATGATGATGATAGTGGTGGTGGTGGTGATGATGATGATGATGATGATGATGATGATGATGATGATGATGATGATGATGGTGGTGGTGGTGGTGATGATGTTGATGATGATGATGATGATGATGATGATGATTATTATTAGTATTATTGTTATTATTATTATTATTGGATTGTGACAATTCGTAATATTCACAATTTAAATGTGTCAAATTAAATCATTGTCTTTAAAATTTCGTTGTCACATAAAAGTTGTCTTGTAGCTGGTGACTTACTGTATGCGTCTGGGCCTCATTTATAGCCACTTAGAACAATGTACATGACTAAGACTTTTAATGAGCCAATCATTACGTTCCCACTTAGCAAAGGCTGGCTATTAAAGCCCCGTTCTTAACATTTCGTGCACCACTTTGCCTTGGGGATTTGGACACCGGCACCACTGCTAAGCCTCCACATGACTTGCCGGTTGACGCGGTTAGGGTTTCTCTCGGAACACACGTTTCGCTTGTGTTTTAGGGGCTGTGGATAAGGTTTCAGTTTTCACGGTGTTGATTTTGCATAAGACGTGTTGATTTGCTTTGGGTTTTATCCGGTACAACTTGTTTTCACGGTTGTGTGAATTGAATTAGTTGTATATGGTTCATGGTTTAATGATTTTGTTGTCGCACTTTATTGATTTGTATGTGTTCATTTTGAGTTAAGGTTCTTCAAATATTATGGTATTGTGACGGAATAATCGAATAAGTAAAATAGTTTTATTTCATGGATACAACTTCTTCAATGACATTCTAAATTCTGTACTCGCGAAAGGAAGGAATTGTCGAGCATAAAAATAAGAAAACAACGAAGTTTGGTTAACATTATTTTTTTAAACCGTTTGAAGTTTCAATGGTTGTAAACTGTGCTTGTGTTAATGCCTCGCATTTGATATTGGTTTACGTCCGCGTTCTTTAAGTTTCCTTATTGTTCGATTCTTATGATTCAGAGAAGGAAATATTAAGTTTTATTATCGAGTCACACCATATCGTTACTTCATTTTAAGCTTGTCTAGGCTATTAGAAGGAGTCGTATTTTAACAAGGATTTTTTTCTTTGTATTCTAATTCAACGCGATATTTGAGAAAATATATTATTTTGGGTTTGATATTCAAGTAAATTTTTGATGTGTTTGGCGAACATGACGAGTAGAAGAAACCAAAGTAACACTTATCCTTCGTCACAACACACAGGGTGATTTGAGATCATTAGAAGCAAGCGCGGATCTTTTCTCAGTCGGATAGCCAGATGTGTATTTTGTTGGCCGAGAAGTCTTCAATGAAAATGCACTAAAAGCAGAAACAGAGCTCCCCCGTGGAGCCGTACAGCAGGCGGAAAAAGGGACGAACGAACGTTCTGACGGACGGACCTTCGGGATAAGGCACCAGGGTGCGGCGAGCCCTTGTTCAGCTGGGTTGCGATGTAATAGAAATCATCACAACCTGCTTGAATGAGGACTTGCTCACTCTACGTCACCGTGCCGCTTGTTGTGCCGCCATGAACACGTCTGTCTGAGTTGAATATGAATCAGAAGACCAGTCATATGTTGGTGGTGGTTTTGCTTGTTGTGGTCAAAATGGTGGTGGTGGTGGTGATGTCGGCGTCTGAAGTTGGAGTCAAAGGCAGCATTTGTTTTCATTTATGGCTTTGTTCGTTTTTTTCTTCTTGTACTTACGTCTCTCTCCGTTAAAACGTTTATGTTGCACTTGTTTTTGCTGCTGCTGATGTTGCGGTTAGTGTTGACGAGTATGAATGTGGCTGGTTTTAGTTCAAGCAAGTTTGATTGTAAACGATGATTGTGTTCAAACTATATTTCACGTTATTGGAGAGACCCAAATGCATGCTTGGTATACGTCTTTGAATTTTAGCTCATGCTTGTCTTATATGCTTCAACACTAACCAATCTTCGAGTGTCGTTAGTGAGTTGGACAAAGTGGTAGCATTATTTTCCTTCTTCATTTAAACATTATGGTTATAAAAGGCATCTTCAGTACTATCGTGTTAGACATGTTAAATTTCCTTGTATCAATTAATTATACGTCGATTGTAAGCAGTCTGAAACCGGAAATGTTTGAGTGTCGATTCAATTTCGGTAGCACGAGATTCGAACGATGATATATAATTATGTGTGGTTTAAATAGCAGACGATAAATGTGCTCTGTTGACGCAAGGATTCTAATCACAAACAGAATCAAAAGAAAATAAAAGTACTCCACTGCATTCCCCACTGCCATGTTCACTTTACCAAAACACTTTGACATCATTGTTCTGTTTTTATTTAACGTATTTAGTTATCACCTTCACTCGTTATACCATAACCTTAAAGCCCAGCGTTTGCTGTGTATATCATTTGAATTTGATCTAGTCTGGCCAGTAAACATATTTTGTTTTCATTAAAATAAATTAAATAAATCGATTATTATAAATACAGAATGATTTAATTCAGAGTTTTTTTAATAGAAAATGTGACTACTGTCTATTGCATACTGGTAGGTCACTGAAACGTATTTTAATTATTTGCCCCACGCAACACAGAAATTGAGCATTGTTTACAATCTTAACGATTCAGACGTTTAAAAATGCGTCTGTATATTTAATATGCATTTATAATAAGGAGGGTGTTTTTAATATGGCGATTGGCTTAAACATCGCTGTATACAGCACAATGAATCACTAAAATAAATTTGGAAATAATTTCATACGTAAAACTTCGCTTCATTTTGCGTTATTATGTCACATGCACATCTTTTACTTAAGTGTTTATACATATTGCATTATATTATACGTTATGCACTGACAATATAATAATTCAAACATAATTATTATAGGTTGAAAGTTTTATAGCAAATTAAAAGATTTGCGTTTCTATGTGTAGTTCGAATGCCTTGGGCATTCTTAGAAGCAATATTTGCACTTGTCTGCACAAAAGAGAAAGTTAATTGTAACATTAACTTTTTCTTTTTGTAGTTCGAGCATGCATTGAGCATTTCTTAGAAGCAATTTGTGCACTTTTGTGCTAACAATTATAATCTTTAAGAAAAGCGTTTGATTTCTATTAGATGATTATAAGAGGTATAAGATGTCAGTACACATGTATATATATATTCAGATATATATTATAAGAGGTATAAGATGTCAGTACACATGTATATCTATTCAGATATATATATTATAAGAGGTATAAGATGTCAGTACACATATATATCTATTCAGATATATATTATAAGAGGTATAAGATGTCAGTACACATGTATATCTATTCAGATGTATATTATAAGAGGTATAAAATGTCAGTACACATGTATATCTATTCAGATATATATTAGTATAAGATGTCAGTACACATGTTTATCTATTCAGATATATATTAACCAAGCCGCAAAAAAGAATTGCATTTTTATTAAATTCACAAGAAGCGGGATTCAAGCTATCTATATAATTTCGTTCGGCTGTTTTCTATCTTATATCACCGTTTGCCTTGCAAAAGACTTTCGTGAACAAATAGAAAGTTTTATTGCAAAAATAATGTTTTGACTAGCAGTAAAACTGTATACTGCTGTGAGGTTGTAATTCTCCGAGTAATAGTCCTAGAATTATGCACAACCTTGCTTGTTAAAGCCCCTTACTGATGCACAACCTTGCTTGTTATAGCCCCTTACTGATGCACAGCCTTGCTTGTTAAAGCCCCTTACTGATGCACAACCTTGCTTGTTAAAGCCCCTAACTGATGCACAACCTTGCTTGTTATAGCCCCTTACTGATGCACAACCTTGCTAGTTATAGTCCCATACTTATATACAACCTTGCTAGTTATAGCCCCATACTTATATACAACCTTGCTAGTTATAGCCCCATACTTATGTACAACCTTGTGAATACGAGCCCAAGACGTATGCATAACCTTACGAGCAACATACCCATGTATAACTTGTTTGTTCGAACCCCAATATCATGATGCATGTGACATTGAGAGTTCAGTCCCAAGACACTTTTACAGCATTGTGAGTACGAACCCCAGACTCGTGTACAGCCTTGTCCATTGTCAAGTCGGCAATCACCTTACTCTACCATGATACTCTCAGCAATACACAGATTACTTAATGGCCATTTTTAGCTCACCTGAGCACAATGTGCTCATGTTGAGCTTTTGTGATCGCCTTTTGTCCGTCGTCCGTCGTGCGTTGTGCGGCGTCAACATTTGCCGTGTTAACACTCTAGAGGCCACATTTATTGTCCAATCTTCATGAAATTTGGTCAGAAGATTAGTCACAATAATATATTGGATGAGTTAGAAAATGGTTACGTTAGCTTGAAAAACATGGCTGCCAAGGGGCGGGGCATTTTTCCTTATATGGCTATAGTTAAATCTTGTTAACACTCTAGAGGCCACATTTATTGTCCGATCTTCATGACACTTGGTCAGAAGATTCATCCCAATAATATCTTGGACGAGTTCGAAAGTGATGCCAGTTGGTTGAAAAACATGGCCGCTAGGGGGCGGGGCATTTTTCCTTATATGGCTATTGTAAAACCTTGTTTACACTCTAGAGGCCACATATATTTTCCGATCTTCATGGTCTGAATATTTGTCCCAATGATATCTTGGAATAGTTCGAAAATGGTTCCGAATGCTAAACAAACATAACCACCAGGGGACGGGGCATTTTTCCGTATATGGCTATAGTAACATCTTGTTAACACTCTACATGTCACATTTATTGTCCAATCTTCATGAAATTTGGTCAGAAGATTGGTCTCAATGATATCTTGGATGAGTTCGAAAATGGTTACGTTTGCTTGAAAAACATGGCTGCCAAGGGGCGGGGCAAATTTTCCTTACATGGCTATATATAGCTATGGTAATATCTTGTTAACACTCTAGAGGTCACATTTATTGTCCGATCGTCATGAAAATTGGTCAGAAGCTCCATCCTAATGATATCTTGGATGAGTTTGAAAATGGTTCCGGTTGGTGGAAAAACATGACTGCCAAGGGGCGTGGCATTTTTCCTTATATAGCAATGGTAAAACATTGTTAACACTTTAGAAGACATATTTGTTGTCCGATCATCATGAAACCTGGTCAGAAGATTTGTCCCAATGATATCTTGGACAAGTTCGAAAACGGTTCCAGTTGGTTGAAAAACATGGCTACCAGGGGGCGGGGCATTTTTCCTTATATGGCTTCATGAAACTTTTTCAGAATATTTTTTTTGGCGTAGTATGAAAATGGTTCTGGTCTGTTGAAAAACGTGGCTGCTACTCATGAAAGTTGGTAAGAACATTTGTTCTAATGACATCTTGGGCTGCACAGAACAGATCAGTTCCTTTGAATCTCATGTGAGCGACTTTGTGCCTTTCAGGCCCTCTTGTTAAACTACTTGATTAACATATAGTTCGCTTTACAATTGCAATACCTGTGTGCCATCATGTTAGAAAACAGTGTTTCTTTTCAAACAAAAACAGCTATTTCGTTTAGGTTTATGGCTATTAAATTCGATCCCCACGCATTCGAAAACTTACCCTTTTTACTGACCTTTTGTCAGTGAGTGTTTGTTATTCTGCAATACTTATAGACATATAATTTCAAAATAGTTACTTACAAAGAATTCAAAGAAATTGAACACGTCATTTAGTTCCTACGCATCTTTACTCAAGACCGTAGGTTAATCGACTATAAACTATGATAAGCAGATTATATTGCTCACTACATTTTCAATTAAAAAATACATAATTATAGACGATATTCGTTTTTCCCCGCTAGAATATTGAACACGACGCCGGACCTGAGCGCGGAAAAGGTGCGGCAGATATT
This sequence comes from Dreissena polymorpha, assembly GCF_020536995.1. Classification (NCBI taxonomy): domain Eukaryota; kingdom Metazoa; phylum Mollusca; class Bivalvia; order Myida; family Dreissenidae; genus Dreissena; species Dreissena polymorpha. The sequence goes on along the minus strand of NC_068355.1, from coordinate 105,094,680 downwards.
GCGAGACGCCTTCCGGGTGTGGAGCATCGTGACGCCCCTGACCTTCACCGAGGTCGTCCATTCCAGCGCCGACATCCTCATCCTCTTCGCCGAGGGTAACCATGACGACGGCTACGCCTTTGACGGAAAAGGTAACCTGGGATTTATGTTCAGATCATCGTTTATGTCGTTTATGTCTGTCGTATAATTTGTTTGATGGTATAAACGATAAGATAATACATATCAATAATATTGTGTGCGTTATAAACTGCTTATAAATAAATTAGTTTTTATTAAAAAGATTTAAATAAATTATTGAATTGGTATTCATTACTGTTCTATTTGATTGGAACACACGTTCATGATAGCGACTTTTCGTTTAATATTTTGCAATAAAACACTTTATTTACCACACCACAGGTTCCGTGTTGGCACATGCGTTCTTCCCCGGGGAGGATAAGGGAGGAGACACCCACTTTGACGAGGCCGAAACGTGGACATTTAACTCTTCCGAAGGTACGCTTCTGTGACTTTATTAATTATCTGTGGTTTCGGGTCAGTCTGTGATTTAGACCGGTCTATGTCTGTTAACTGAGACCATTCTGTTGTTTTAGGATAGCCTTTGATATAAACAAATATGTGATTTATTTAAAGCCAGGCGGTGATATTGTATGATTTAATGACGGACTGTGGTATAAGACTACTGTAAGTTTTAATGCCGCACTTTGATATAAGAATACGGTTTGATTTAATGCCGGACTGTAGTATAAGAATACGGTTTGATTTAATGCCGGACTGTGGTATAAGAATACGGTTTGATTTAATGCCGGACTGTGGTATAAGACTACTTTATGATTTAATGGCGGCCTTTGGTATAATACTACAGTATGATTTAATGCCGGACTGTGATATAAGACTACTGTATGATTTGAATGCCGCACTGTAGTATATGACTACTATATGATTTAATACCGGACTGTGGTATAAAACTACTATATGATTTAATGCCGCACTTTGATATAAGAATACGGTTTGATTTAATGCCGGACTGTGGTATAAGAATACGGTTTGATTTAATGCCGGACTGTGGTATAATACTACTATATGATTTAATGCCGGACTGTGATATAAGACTACTGTATGATTTGAATGCCGCACTGTAGTATATGACTACTATATGATTTAATACCGAACTGTGGTATAAAACTTCTGTATGATTTAATGCCGGACTGTGGTATAAGACTACTGTATGATTTCATGCCGGACTGTGGTATAAGACTAAAGTTTGATTTAATGCCGGACTGTGGTATAAGACTAAAGTATAATTTAATGCTGGACTGTGGTATAAGACTACTGTATGATTTAATCCCGGACTGTGGTATAATACACAAGTATTATTTAATGCCGGACTGTGGTATAAGACTACTATATGATTTAATACCGGACTGTGGTATAAAACTACTATATGCTTTAATACCTGACTGTAGTTTAACCCTTAAGTATGATTTAATGCCGCACTGTGGTATAAGACTACTTTTTTATTTAATCCCGGAATGTGGTTTAACACTAAAGTATGATTTAATCCCGGACTGTGGTATAAGACTAAAGTATGATTTAATCCCGGACTGTGGTATAAGACTAAAGTATGAGTAAATGACGGACTGTGCATGGTATAAGACTACTTTAAGATGTGAATGCCGCACTGTGGAATAAAACTACTGTATGATTTAATGCCGGACTTTGGTATAAGACAACTCTATGATTTAATTCGGACTGTGGTATAAGACTAATGTATGATTAATGCCGGACTGTGATATAAGACTGCTGTATGATTTAATGACGGACTGTGATATATGACTTCTCTATGATTTATTTCCGGACTGTGGTAAAAGACTACTCTATGATTTTAGGCCGGACTATGGTAAAATACCATTCTGTAATCCAAGGACAGATTGTAATGTAAGACCATTAGTCGCTTTAAGGACAACTGTAATAAATATCCATTTTGCGATTTTAGACCAGTCTGTGAAGAACGAGACTTATGCGATTTAAAGCGTGACTTAAGACCAGTGGTAACTTTGTGATTTCAGTTTGTTCATCAACTACTATATTTTCATTCATAACACTAACAAATATGATGAAATTTTCACTTGAAATTATTTGAGCCGCGTCATGCTGTGTATATATGGCCAGCGTAGCTTATGCCCAGCCTGCGCAATCGCACAGTCTAGTCAGAAGCTTCCCTACTGAAACCACAAAACCTTGCGTGACTTTACAGATGCGCATGCCGCTCTTGAGCTACGCTGATCGCATACGGATTAAAATAAGACCCATTTTCGCATGACGCGGCTGATTAATGTTTATATGTGAGTTTTTTTTTCGCATTTGCGTGATAACGTGTTTTAATATCTAGATTCTTACCATCTATGGAAGCTGTTTAATTCTTTTCACTTCCTTAAAGTAGTCTCAACCAGGGATGTAAAGTTGCTCGTTGTAAAACAGGGAAGTTCAAACTGGATTTTTATTTTTTCTGTACATTTGTACATGTTCACACAGTGGCAGTTATCTTTTATATCCGGACCGCAATATATATCACCCTATGTCCGGCGTCCGGCGATGAGTGTCGTCAGCCGTCATGACACATGTTTATGCACCGATGCACCGATGGAGTTTTGCATTCCGCCCTTTAATACGCCCGTACATCGCACGTCCTAAGGCCCATGTCTTGAACTATTTTTATGTCCCCCACCACTATAGTGGGGGACATATTGTTTTTGCCCTGTCTGTTGGTTGGTTGGTCTGTTGGTTTGCGCCAACTTTAACATTTGCAATAACTTTTGCAATATTGAAGATAGCAACTTGATATTTGGCATGCATATGTATCTCATGGAGCTGCACATTTTGAGTGGTGAAAGGTCAAGGTCAAGGTTATCCTTCAAGGTCAAAGGTCAAATATATAGCTTCAAAGCGGCGCAAAAGGGGACATAGTGTTTCTGACAAACACATATCTTGTTAACGAATGTTTTGATCGCGCTGAAACGTTTACCGTTAAATAACCTTAATATGTAGATGATCGTCAATAGAATATGTGGATCTAAAATTAAGTGTTTGCAACTTTTCTTTAAATTATGATTGGATCTCGCTCGAACTTTCACTATACAAAAATATTTTTGTTTGAAGTTAACTTGTTAAGGGAATTTTTGCTGAGACTAGTTTTGGCAGAATTATGGCTTTTTATGCCCCCCTTCGAAGAAGAGGGGTATATTGCTTTGCTCATGTCGGTCTGTCGGTCTGTCTGTCGGTCGGTCTGTCGGTCGGTCTGTCCACCAGGTGGTTGTCAGATGATAACTCAAGAACGCTTGGGCCTAGGATCATGAAACTTCATAGGTACATTGATTATGACTCACAGATGACCCCTATTGATTTTGAGGTCACTAGGTCAAAGGTCAAGGTCACAGTGACCAGAAATAGTAAAATGGTTTTTGAATGATAACTCAAGAACGCATACGCCTAGGATCATGAAACTTCATGGGTAGATTGATCATGACTTGCAGATGACCCCTATTGATTTTGAGGTCACTAGGTCAAAGGTCAAGGTCACGGTGACCCGAAATAGTAAAATGGTTTCCGGATGATAACTCAAGAACGCATACGCCTAGGATCATGAAACTTCATGGGTAGATTGATCATGACTCGCAGATGACCCTTATTGATTTTGAGGTCACTAGGTCAAAGGTCAAGGTCACGGTGACCCTAAATAGTAAAATGGTTTTCGGATAACTAAAGAACGCATACGCCTAGGATCATGAAACTTCATAGGTAGATTGATCATGACTTGCAGATTACCCCTATTGATTTTGAGGTCACAAGGTCAAAGGTCAAGGTCACGGTGACCCGAAATAGTAAAATGATTTTCGGATGATAACTCAAGAACGCTTTTGCGTAGGATCATGACACTTCATAGGTACATTGATCGTGACCCGCAGATGACCCCTATTGATTTTGACCCGCAGATGACCCCTATTGATTTTCAGGTCACTAGTTTCCTTCTTTTGTCGTAAATGATATTATAGTCCCAAAAGTGTCTGTTGAAAGTCATAATTAACTAAGATTGAATATCGTTTAAACTTTCAAATGACCTTAGTGACTTCGGTCCGTTTTTACTGAATTATGACCCTTTGTCTTTTGCTACTGTAGAATATATTGTGGATTTGTAAGTGTCCAAACATGTGCTTCGACACATATCTAGTTCATCCCATCTTTATGGAATTTGGTCAGAATGTTGTTCTTAAAAATATCTTAGCCTCTCTTCGAGTATGCTTCACGTGCGTCCAGAATTAGGCCACAATGTACTCTCTTAAAGAAACCTTGCTGCCACTCTAGAAGCCACATATACAACTAAATCTTGTAAAAAATTCATCAGAATTTTATCATATAATCTGGTCGAGTTTGTAACAATCTGGTGCGTAAAACAACACTAGGTCATCAGGTCGAATATGAGAAAAGCCTTGGTACCACTCCATGGGCCACAGTTACATTGCAATCTGCATGCAACTGGGTAAACTTGTTTATTTTGAAAACATCTAGGCAACGTTCGAATATGGGTCAAGTGCGTTAAAAAGGGTCACCCTTTTAAATCTTAAAAAAATATGTTCACGCTAAAAATCCACATGTTTGACTTAAGTTTGAAAACGATTTAACAGAAGTGCAATATAATAATACTACATTCGCGTGGTTTGATATTTATTTTTAAAACGGTTTAAAATATAGCAGTGCTAAAAGAAATATTATAATCAAAATTAAGGTGATCTTTAACTTTTAAACGATAGTATGCGACAAATCGGCAGTATTCCTTCCTCTGGAAACACGCCGTTACAGATTGGGTATCAGAACAGAAACAAACTTTGGGGTAAGGTCACTCTGCTTCAAAGTGAAATTTCGCTGCCAACGTTTAGTGTTGTTTAACCCAGTGGCATTATGTGTGTTATCAATTAGCCATGAAATGAACAGATGGTGTACATTTTATGATTCTGCAAGACCGTACAATGGCGTAAGAGTTGAAATGAAGTAAATTGTTTTTGATGATTGGTGGTGGCGATGCGGTGGTGATGGTGATTATTGTGATAATTGTGATGATGATTACATGTGTGTTCGCGCTGATGAATATGTTCTTAATGATGATGATGATAATTATGTCGACTTCGATGACTTTATGTGCGTATATCGTATATTCATGAAGAATTTTATCAAACATAATTATGACGATCGAACTGTGTATTAAGCCGAATAATATTGGTTAAATTTCATACCAAAATACTTCATATAAGCTACGCCACGACTTGCTCCGTTGGGGCGTTACTCGTCTGGTATAGATAATCCACCCCAAAATGCCACGTTAATTCTTGCAAGGCCACCAGTGCGCCGCGGATCTGATTGGATGATTAGCGCACGAGATAATCTCCAACTCCGCGCGCGTGCTGATTTGGCACGAGAATGTCGGGTCTCATTAAGATATCACCCGGCTTAATTATTTCCTCGTTAAAACCACATTTCACGTTCAGAGAGGGCCATGGTCGATCACAGTGCTATTAGGGAAGAATATGACCATATTTACACGTACCTTAAGGACTAATTTGTGTGGTAAAATAAGACATTGACAAACATAAATTAAGTGAATGTATTTCTAAGAAAACATTGAACCAATGAAACTAATAAACACACACACACCTGCGCACGCACGCGCACGCACACGCACAAAAAACACCCGCACACACTTTAACAAACACAGAACATTTGTTCTTTTGATATCACGAATGAGTTCGAAAATGGTTCATGTCCGTTGAGACTGATGTCCGTTAACGTGGCGATACATTTTTTATTCTGACTTTGTAATGCTATATTTGCCGGGGATGTACTAAACAATATGAAAATACATATGTGTATAGTACGACAGTAATGCTGATGTTTGAAGAAAAGTATTTATGTTTGGTTCGATTCTTAAATGCTCACCAGTGAAAACCCGTTATCCTTACTTAAAAGACAAGAGCAAATCCTAAAGTAGATAAACTCGCCAGTGCATAAACATGCCATTACATAAGCTCGCCAGTACTTAAACACTCAAGTACATTAACACGCTAGTACATAAACACGCCAGTACATAAACACGCCAGGATCATATATATATATATATATATATATATATATATATATATATATATATATATATATATCCCTATATGCGCAGGTGTGGACCTGTTTATGGTGGCGGCGCACGAGTTTGGACACGCACTGGGGCTGGCGCACAGCAGCAACACGGAGGCGCTCATGTACCCCTGGTACCAGGGATACACGGATAACTTCAAGTTGCCCTTCGACGACGTGCAAGGCATACAGACGCTTTACGGTGAGCCATACTCTTTCAGTGACTTTCACCATGTTTACTGTGTCGTGTTCCATAATGTTTTAGAACGTCCGAAGCAGAAATTTAAAAATTGCCATAAATTCGTTGGTGACTTTAAAAAAAGTTCTATGGGATTCTTCATCATATTTTATCATCGCACTATTTAGTTGTGAGGTGGGATACTGGATTAAGGAAGTGCCTCTTTCAATTCGAACGTCCGTCGTAGTCCTGTGTTAATGTGTATATAAATATTTTCCCCGCGGAATATATTAAACTGTAAGAGGTATTAACTTCATCTTTGGATAGATCTCATTCGGTTTAAGTGCATCGCACAAAAGCCATTACTCTTGCTTCGATATTGTCCTTTGTACAGATTTTCTTACCGGGTATTTCTCAAAAACTATACTACGTTTAATCTTAAAACTTCATGGAAGATAGATTTCAGTGAAGGATAGTGCGTTACTAAGCATGCATAACTTTACTTTTCAAGTTATAGTCCTTCGTTTATTCTTATATGCAAATAATTCCTGTTTGCATACTTTAGAGTTATTGCCCCCAGTTAATTATATTGAAGTTTTTTTCCAGGGCATATACTGATAAATATAAAGGATATCAAAGTGACACCCTTATGTTTGAAGATATTATTGAGATGATGTGCATGGCACAGTTTTTCCTTTCATATTTTTAGACTTATTGTCCATTTGTTTATTTTACGATTTCAATTTCTTCATGGGCATATGTACAAAAACTACAAGATACCTTAACTAGAATTATTATTGTTAGATATACTTGCATGAAAGAAGTGGATTGCACAAAAGTCGATAGTTTTGCTCCCATACTGTCAAAGTTATTGCTCGTTTGTAATTAAAATGCTTCGATACGAACTAGCTATGTCCTCTAACAAAGCGGCATCCGGGGTATTTCAGGCATGACGGTGGCACTTCTAGTACAATATGTCGTTCCCCTGATTGTGTACACCATTAGTGTAAAAATTAAGAGACGTTGGAATAAAGAGGGTGTTTGACGTTTTTATTATGTAATTAAAAATATTCTAGGCTCGAAATCCGGGACTCTTCCACCCACACCCATACCACGCCCAATACGTCCCGACGGCGGCAATAATGGTGGCGGGGGCGGTAGTGGCGGTGGCGGTGGTGGAGGCCGACCTGACGTTCCACCTGTAACGCCGAGACCACCAGTAGAGAACGATAGTCCTTGTGCAGGAAATATAGACGCCATTACAGTGATTAGGAAGGAGATCTTCATATTTAAAGGCTCGGTATGTTAAGATGTCGTTAATTTCGTAAGTTTATATAATTATAAACAGATCAGTGATAGGAAACGCAAATATTAAATAAGCACATACCGGTACTTCTTTGAAATCGCTTTACAAACTACTCTCTAAAAGTACCAGCAACTGTACATTGACATTGTTTCTATCTCTGTAGAAATTCTGGAGACGTGGACCCAGCGGCATCGGTTTAACGCCAACAGAGATCAGCAAATTCTGGTTCAAACTGCCTGAGGATGGCGTCGACGCCCTGTACGAACGAGCGGACGGCAAAATTGTTTTCTTTAAAGGTAATCACTTCGAGGTACTTTAATGAATCAACTGTTGAGCGTGAATGTTAAATGACTTACAAGAAGTCATCAGCAGAGAATTTCTAGGAAATTCATTTAGATTTGCCGATTATTGTTTTGTGTGTTAAATAAATATTTGTGCATAAGGACACGATTGTCAATGCGTGTTTACTGTCATGAAACTACGGTCGAAGTTGATATACTTCCCATCTAATTTATTCGTGTGTTCGACCCATACTCTGTTGGAGTTAAACTAAGTTGTTTACTATCAAGCACTTAGCACGTGTTCTAACCTCGTGACCTCAACACTTTCACAAGACAACTAGTAAACAAAACAAGTTAAAATTAACAAATCACAAAAAGTTACCTTGTGACATTGCAATTAGAAGGCAACTGGTACCTTTTTAATGGGGCGAAATGAGCACCAACGTGCAAAAACGGGTTATGTGCCATATGCGACCAGCGTTGCTCTTAATAAGGCTGTGCGTTCTTGCATTTTTTCAGGAGTCACAGTTAGTACATTCGCAACAATCTAATCAGTATCTCCGTTCAACCAGAAAATGTAAATTTAAAATCAACAATGTTATACGTTATTCGACCAGCGTTTCTCCAGACAAGTCTGCAAATGTGCAGTCTGGTGAAGAGCAACCCTATCCGCTACAAAGCAAAATCAATCTTTTCTGGTCTCATACCAAAACATACAGCAGGCAATCCAACATTTTGCCATAAGTTGCGTGGTTGTCTCCGCAGGTGACCGCTTCTGGATGTACAACAGCAACCACATGGTTTCCAACTTCCCTGTGGAGGGCCGCCGCCTCACGGAACTGGGGATAGGGAGCAACGTGAAGAAGATAGACGCCGCCTTCATCTGGTCCTATAACAAGAGGACCTACCTGGTAGGCAGGCTTCCCTGTTCCAATGTAATGTTTGTAGTAGCTGACCTGATGAGTGTGCTATGATATAGTGAGGTCATTGCTTTTCGTTTTCAGTTGTCGGAGCTTTCCATAAAATATGTCTTTCTAAATAATTAAATATAAATAAATAATTAATAATATGTGTAACTCATGCACGTAGCATTTGTTGTTCTCCTGTCACGTGATGTTGTACTTCCGATCACGTGTCCCGTTGTTGTTTTTATCAGGTGAGCGGAGACATGTACTGGAAGCTGAACGCCAATCAAGACTATATCGAGTACGACTACCCACGTGACATGAGCATCTGGCGCAATGTGCCCGTGCCGCTCGACAGTGCCTTCCAAAACTGGGACGGTAAGAGTGTGCATAGGCGGGGAAGGTGTAGGGGACCATACCGAACTCTCGCAACTGGCCATATCACTACGGACGTTATTATCAATCCTGCAGACGTCTTAATCATCTTACGGATAGGTTACCATTATACAGAAAGTAAATCAAAGTTCACGTGTAGCGGCCGATTCTTGATGGTCAGTATCATAATGTCAGACTGATGTTAATAAAACCAGCTACCAGCGCAATTCAGGTTTAATTGTAAATAAGCAACACAGTTATTTCATGTATCGCTACGTTACTTGCACCACTTAGAAGCCTATTTTGACTGTTTTATGGCCAAGATCTAACTCTGGAGTATGTTTTGTTTTACTTTACGTATTATTCTAACCGCCCTTTTACAATCTGTTTGGGCCGCGCAAGGACGTATGAAGGTCTATCTGATGATCTGAGATATTTTTAACATTTAACAAACACTTGATAGTAAAGCGGCAGATCCTACCACAATACTTGAATCTAGTAACATCTTAACCAAACGGCAAAACGCTGAAAGGCGGATTTCCGCTTATGAGGACTTTAACCCGCAGTAAAACAAGGAAAGAATTCTCCTCGGGCGAATCTAAACTAAAATTCAGCGTCATGTACATTTACATGCAACTGAAACACTGATTGTTGCTGAAAATCATATTACTAGTATGAAATGACATGTTCATATTCATCTGTCTCGGGTGTCCAGTCCTCCGTTTTGTTGTTTAAGGGAAGTAACTCTTAAACAACAATACAGGAGAGGAAAAATATGGCAATCGCAACGTCCTTCCTTACTTTTGATTGTCCTGTACGTAGCATAACTTAAAGTATCCATTGCATGAGTACGTTACATTCCGACCTAAATCCGTCGGTGCTTATGCAACTTAGACGAACATTTAGCGACAGTTGGTAACACCGATAAAAAAAGAGGATAATTGCTTTTCACTTTTTAGCTTTTGTGATATCCTTTTGTCCGTCGGGCGTCGTGCGGCGTCAACATTTGCCTTGTTAACACTCTAAAGGCCACATTTATTGTCCAATCTTAATGAAATTTGGTCAAAAGTTTGGTCTCAATGATATCTTGGATGAGTTCGAAAATGGTTACTTTGCTTGAAAAACATGGGTGCCAAGGGGCGGGGCATTTTTCCTTTTATGGCTATATATGGCTATAGTAAAATCTTGTTAACACTATAGAGGCCACATTTATCGTCCGATCTTCATGAAACTCGGTCAGAAGATTCATCCTAATAATATCTTGGACGTTCGAAAATGATGCCGGTTGGTTGAAAAACATGGCCGCCACGGGGGCGGGGCATTTTTCCTTTTATGGCTATATATGGCTATAGTAAAACCTCGTTAACACTCTAGAGGTCATATTTATTTTTCGATCATCATGAAACGTGGTCAGAATATTTGTCCTAATGATATCTTGGATGAGTTCAAAAATGGTTTTGGTTGCTTTAAAAACATGGCCACCAGGGACGGGGCATTTTTCCTTATACAGCTATATATGGCTTTAGTTAAACCTTGTTAACACTCTAGAGGCCACAATTATTGTCAAATCTTCATGAAATTTGGTAAGAAGATTGGTCTGAATGATATCTTGGATTAGTTCGAAAATGGTTATGTTTGCTTGAAAAACATGGCTGCCAAGGGGTGGGGCATTTTCCTTATATGGCTATAGTAAAATCTTGTTAACACTCTTGAGGCTACATTTACTGTCCGATCTTCATGAAACTTGGTCATCCCGATAATATCTTGGACGAGTTCAAAAATGATGCCGGTTGGTTGAAAAACATGGCTGTCAGGGAGCGGGGCATTTTTCCTTATATGGCTTTAGTAAAACCTTGTTAACACTCTAGAGGCCACATTTATTTTCCAATCTTCATGAAACTTGTTCAGAAGATTTGTCCCAATAATATCTTGTTATCTCAGATGAGCGACTTTGGGCCTTTCAGGCCCTCTTGTTAAATAATTACATAAAGGTTTATAAATTCTCATACTGATCAGCATACTTTGTTTCTTAGGGAACACGTACTTCCTGAAAGGGGACCAATACTGGGAGTTCTACGATACGAAGATGCGCACTCGACACAAGGAAGGCCGCTCTATAGGCGAGTTGCTCGGATGCAGAAACGGTGAGATGAAGGGAGACCTCGCCATAGTGCCGGCGGAAGAGGGTCCTATGGACGATGAACCAACCAACGCCATTCAAGATAATCATCACTTGTCGTCGTCGTCGGCCTTTGTTAACTCGTATCTGACTTTAGTCAATATCGCAGTACTTCTACTGTCAGTTTTATTATAGATGTTGTTATTAAGGCACACCTAATTGTAATTATTTTAAATATTACCATTTCAACTGCCTTTTTCAAATGTTGCCTTCTGTTCTGCTGTGTTATGCCGACTGTTATGATTGTTCGACTTCGATGTCAACGCATACATCCCAGGCTAACCGATTTGAGTTCTAGTTCTAAATATCAGAAGTTAAAAGGTAAAATCTAGATATTGCTTCGGTTTGTAACTGTTCTTTGTAAATTGTTGCTCAAGCACACTAAATATTTTCATAAAAATATATTATCTGTTATCGGCGTACATATACTTAGAAACACGACACAGAAGTATCCAGGGGAATAAACGACTCTCCCATATAATCAGGAGCTAAACAAAGACATGTAAGATCGCGATTATTGACAACTCCGAGCAGCCATTTTTTTCTTATTAAATGCTATTGTGACATATATCTCACGTTACAAGTTATGCTTCAAGCACTGTCTCAGAGACTGAGTGTTGTTTATGAACCTTTTTTGAGTTTGTGTACGTATGTGTGCAGTGAACGATGGTATCACTCGTTAATAATACGAAGCGTGTGTTATGCGATGAAGTTTTACAATATTAGGATAGTTGCAAACTCTGATATGAAATTACTATGCATGCTGGTGGTTAATGAAACGTAATACATGTATACCGACATCGTAACACGTGTGAATGTGAGTACTTGTGTAATAACAATATCTGAAAGTGTTCTTCTATTTATTATTTCCTGTAACGTGAACAACTTTGTTATGGTATCATTTAAAGAAATATTAGTGGATAGATTGTTTTATCCAAGGTAAAATGTACATGTATGTGGAAAAATTACATTACTTGGTTACCAGTAAGTGATTGATTGTTCATAAAACGAAAGTAACGGAGTTACAGATACATTCATTTGACATTTACGTACATAGTCTATCACCTAAGCCATATATATCATCTTGTTGCAGTAATGAACTAACGAGCTGATGAGAAATATCATCCTATACTCAAAAAGTACATCTGATCTGTTCTGTGCATTTGCAACACCATACACGAGAAGTTAATAAGCCGTAATATGGGAATTTATAGTGCAAAAAGGGAACTATAGCCCAGATACACCGGTTGACATGGAAACAATTTAATTCTTAATCTCATGATAGAAAGCACAGACTGGTTATTACATCTCTAGGTATCCGGAAAGTAATTGCATGCACCATTTGATGATGATGCCCCCTCCGGTGGTTAGTATCTATTAGTGGACACCAGGTGTTGAACGTGTTTAATAGGTCTAAAATGGTCGCTACATTATGAATAGCTTACATTTTCGGAAACACACACAATTGTAGAATTAATATTGTACGTGTCATTAAATGGATGGGTCATTTCAGCTTGTCCTTTCATTTATTGAGTTAAATGCTTAATGAGCCGGCACTGGATTTCAATACTCATTGAAAAATATAGAGGTTAAAATCTCTTACGCCTATAGTTTTTCCTTAAACTATCTTGGTTGAGAATTCTTTGACAATAACAATATAATTTAAGTTGGTGCTTCATTAAAAACAGGACGCATACTTGTATTTTATCATAGTATAAGAAATCGAACATGGCTAACTTCAACAACAGAACTATAATCCATTGGAAGTAGCGATTACATAAAAAATCATACAAATGCGCTTAGAGCTGCTTTTTCATGCTTCATTTACTGTAAATTTGATGTGTAATAATAGAAAGTGGAATTTTTATCCAGTATTTGACATAACCAAACATGTGCAATACTTATAGATACTTTTCTGAAATCCAAATATGTGAGATCTATATTTCATTGTTGTTTTTAATGAGCATATTTTTTTTCTATGCACACCCTTCTTATTTATTCTGTTACATTTGATACTTCCTTTTTGTGTATATTAAGATTAAGTATGTAAATAGAGTGTTAATGCGCATATATTGTTCGGCCTGTTTTTTTTTTCATTTAAAAACTGTGCTTTAGATAGTTAACCGTATTTGGTGAACGCTTTCGGCTAATCGTTATGCTGATAACATTTTTAAATTAAATAGTTGTTAGTTGTTGGTTATGTTTGGCCTTTTTGGGATAGCCTCGTCTGTGTGCTGGTTTAAGATAAATCTCAATTTATACCATGTTTTATATGGTGTCGAATGGATATATTAAAATCCAAAACACTAAATAAGCAAAAATAATAAGTTGCACAAGAAAGATAACTTGCGTTACTTGATAACAATAACAAATATTTGTGTTTTTAAGTTAAGTTAATAAATTAATAAAGTGATTGATGTATTTCGCGTAAAGTAGATGCACGTGTAGACATTCTTGTTTATTATTGTCACCACGTATTGAATGGTCCGAAATAGTGTTAAGGAAAAATCCAACCCATTTGTCTTTGTACATGTATATTTATTTGTTTCAGTTTTGTTGTCTATCAGTTTTGGCATTTTTACTGTTTTGTTATTGTAGTTTTTGTATTTAAAATCCCTTATACAACCAGATCGAAAGATTTGTAATACTGATTTTGAAAACAAGATGTCTGCATAATACTCGATTTAAATAATGACATTAAAGAATGAATCTGTGTCTTTTAAACTACAAGTATGTTAGTATATAAAACAATGAAATTACTCATAAATGTATCTATGTAGAAACAGCACTATTGATATATTTGTATGCATGTATTGACCATTATTTCAAATATGTTAAGCTCAGACTGCCCAGATTGATCTCCCCTGCATTGTTGTCACAGAATATATTCATAATGACATATGTCACGTGTTTCGAGCATGTAATATAAACATTTTGGGTAACTATGATATTTGTAACGGGCAACTTGCTAAATAATATTACAACGATTATAACAGTAAAAAACCCATCATTTGATAAGTTCATGTGATGTATAGGCATGGCAATGTACCTTTTTCACATCATGTGGTATTAATTTGACGAAGAATGGTGATTTGAATACATGTAGGGATGCTTACATACTTCTTCATCTATTTTTTGATCATCCGCGTTCTTAGACAACACAAATAAAAAGTTTAAATTGCCTTCCCTGTTTGGCTCTTACGCTTAGTAGCTTCATGAAACTTTCAAAAAAAAATGTACCAAACATGTTTTAGCATCTATGAAGCTTTAAGTTACCTCAGTCATAAAACATATAAATGTGCAAATTTAAATAGTGGGGAAAAGAAGAAAATAGTCTTAAAATGATTCTTTGAAAGTCATGGTGAAAATGGTTACCAATGAATGCCACTAGAAAATAACTGGTGCGGTGGTTTCAATTAAGTACACGAAAATAGTCTGTTACAAGGCATGTGAGATCATAGTGGTTAGTTTGATATGAGATTAATGAGATTATATGTTCACGAATATGCTCATTATGATTTATTTGCCATGTATATTCTCCTTTATTTTCGTACTCATATTTTACATAAGTATGTTCAAATCCGTACAGAATAAAAATAAATAAAAAATCCTACGTTTGTTGCCAATATAGATTTATTCTAAAACCGTGTTTGTCCAAAACCGTCACTATTTCTGATATAGTTGCGGAATATTTGCATTGTGTAATGTTTTATGCAAACCATACATATAAGTTTGAATTCATTCTAATAAAGCTTTAAATATTAATAGATGTTATTGAGATAAATTTCGAGTACTAAAGGCATAACTCCATCAGTGTTGGTATTCTTTGTTATTTCTCTATATTGGATCATAACTCTATTAGTAGTTAAGGAATCTTGCAGAAGTTAATATAGTGATTGAAAACGGATAGCTAGTGCAGAATACAAGTATCGCATATATTCCTTCAATATTTAAGAGTCATTGTTCTCTGTTAATCTTATGTATTAAAACGTAAACCCCCTCTTTGCATGTTATTGACGCATTCGGTACTTACTCTAACCGCATTTTTCGAATATGAAGTAAAAACGAATGCGACGAATTACCGGTAAACACTTTGTTTAAGTGTACATTATAAAACTCATATACTAACAATGAGAACACAATCTTATCATACATTCATTTCACATATAAAACATGCATTCGAACATATTTCAATATGGAAAGGCATACAAAACACTGTCAACATTTATTAGATAAAATAATCCTTGTTTAAGAATTTTAAAATGGTGTTATCTTTCCCATTCAGACAAACATAACGGGGACTTATTTGGGTTCCACGACGTAGCAGCCGAGCCAGGGACCAGCTTTCTCCTTCCGGTAGTCGACTTTGCGTTGCTGATCGTTGTAACGGAAGTAGCTAGAAAACAACAATGATATATTATTTGTGTATTTAAACAATCAAGGAAGTACGATATTAAAAATGATGTAACAGAATGTAATTAAATTGCTAAAACATTTTATAATTTGTAATTTGGCTTGAAAGAGTTTGATCGTATCTGTCAAAAATGACTGCGGACCTGGCGTTCGGAATAGCCGTTTCTTTTTTAATTTCATCGAAATTATGATGGAGAAGAAG